>NC_136495.1:46452188-46539688 GCF_053919585.1 Euprymna scolopes | reverse complement strand
TATCGATTTTTCATTGAAAGGTTAATCTATCTCTGGTCAGGTCTTTATTTATACCTCTTTTCTCTC
This sequence comes from Euprymna scolopes, assembly GCF_053919585.1. Taxonomy (NCBI): domain Eukaryota; kingdom Metazoa; phylum Mollusca; class Cephalopoda; order Sepiida; family Sepiolidae; genus Euprymna; species Euprymna scolopes. The sequence goes on along the minus strand of NC_136495.1, from coordinate 46,539,622 downwards.
AAATCAATTCTTATTAGTTCCTCCCATGTTTTCATTAACCTTAAACCTACTACCTTGACTATTGGCCGCATAAATTATTTTCAAGAATTTACAGTTGGGAAATTAGTTAAAAATAAGGTGCTTATTCAGATTGGCACTAGTGGCAGCAATTAAAGAAACTACAGAAAAGTCTGTATGATGTAGTACGTACCAGTCACGGAACAAAGATGAAATATTCCAAACATCACGTAATTTGATCAAGTAGTTTATTTTTTTATTCAAGTAAATCAAACTTTACGACTAAGCGAGCCGCCGCAGTGTTTTCATCGGCCATGATTAAATTTGATGAAATAAAAAAGGGGGACAACTCTAATCGAAGTATGTGGGTAAACAAAATAGGTACTTGTGCAGAATCGAGGATTTTGAAACCAACGTATTTCGGGTGAAAACATTATGTACTTATACTTGTTATGTCGAAATTAGTATAAATGCCAGAAATTTCGAATAATTATTCAGTAGAAAAATAATTACAAGTAAAAAAATATCAAGTTTATCGATTTATAGAGTTTTATTGTATGCTTCATTGAAGCATTGCTTCTTCAATGTGAAAGAGTTCTCAAAATCCAGGGAAAGTAACTGTAATCGATCAGTTTTATAAAACTAACTTATCTCCCTTTTTTTCAATAAAAATCCGCCATTTATTATTGTGGATGATTTTTTTTTTCTTGTAAAAAATAGATCTAACACATCTACTGGATCATTTTACGTTATTTTTCAAATTTATACTAATTTTGACATGACATGTTTTCACTTTAAAGTGCGTTGATTTAAAATATCATTAATCTGTAAAAGGAGCTAAAAATAATTAAAAAAATATTTTTTAATTAATTTCCTAACTATATTTCCTTTATGCCGCCAATAATACGATTTGTTTGGCTAATAGTATAATATGTACTATTATTTTAAAATGGTCCGGATTCTGCATAAATATCAGACATTTAAATATTTACTTAAAAATGGATAACGTCATAATTGATAGCGTCAGGGGCACGACCACCGAGATATAACCGTGGTCAGGGCGACATTCATTTTTTGTGACGGCATCCAATATGCCAAGATAATATTCATATAGTTTTGCATTTTACAATACGATCCATGATTTAGTCGAGTTTCTCTCTCTCTCTCTCTCTCTAGGCTTAAACTAGCGACAGCCAATAAACCGAAAAAATAGTTGCTGTCTTTTTTGTTTTTTTAGCCAATCTACTATATTATATAAAAACCACTTTGTCTGCATGTATGAGTTCCTTCCTCATATGTTCCGAAACAGCTGAGTCTATCTTTTGCAAATTTCACACAAAGATAATTTATATGTCTGACAGTGTTCTTAGATATGTTTTGTACAGAAATTCGTCCGATATGTATCGAAAATCGAAAAAATCCTATCTTAAAAATAGCCTTTTTTCTCTTATGGATAAAAAAAAAAAAATAATTTTTTGCAGGGGACTGTTTTATGTAACACCGGCCAAGGGAGATAATACATTTTTATCAAATCATTTCATCTTTATTATAATCCAACAATATAGCTTAGTGGTGGAGCATTTGAATGCAGATGGAATGGCCCACTATTCAAAGCCAGGTGTCCACTATTCAAGGCCATTTTATTTTAATTTTTTTCTTATTAATGAATTCAATTTACGATAAAAGAAGAGGTATTATTTATTTATCATATATTTCTTCGTTTGCAAATTTTAAAAGTAAACATCAATCAGAAGTGACTTTTCCAGGGCATTCATTGTCAAGCCCAAATATCAGCTGATGTGATATTGTAAACAAACACAGACAGAATTTGATGAATGACATTATCATTATTATTTTTTAATTTTTGTGTGAATTTGTCGACTGGGCAAATTATTTCTTGTAATATATAATAATCAAAAGAGGATTGGTTCTATAATAACGCATATGCAACCTGCATAAATTAAAATATCATGTTTAAGCGTATTGTACAACCGGGCAATGCCAAGTGTCTAGCTAGTTGAAATTAAATTAAATCCATTATTTCTGAACAACTTTTTTTCATATACAAAGCAAAATAATATAATACATTTTCTATAATTTTAAATGGAATTTAAAAACTTTCCTGAAAACATACTTGACTCAATATTTTTGTATTAAGACTAAAACAAAATTTCATGCAACTACACTATAATAGCAAAATTCGAAATTTTTAATATTGAATTTTAAGGCAAACTAATGGTCTCTACTTAAGTTTTTCTTTTTTTTTATTTGGGAGTCACCACTTATTAAGGCACGAAAACCACTCAAGGATAAAGATTAATGAATGTAAGGTGGTAGTGTAGTAATCGTTAATGGTGTAAATTAGGTAGAATGTGATTATTTATGGAGACGGGTCAATAACAACTTGTTTACATTGGATTTGAAGGCTACTATATTGGAAAGCAGAAAAATAGAACACATTGGCAGGAAGTTCTGAGAAGGAAGCTTTCTTTATGGAATCTGTGTTTAGATTTGAGCACAGAGAGTGGGGGAAATCGTTTATAATGATTGTAGCTAATCGAGTATGTTTTGTCAAAGTTTGGAAGGAGGAACCATAGATTGGAGTTCAGTCGAGCACTTGTCATGAAAATAATGATAGAGCAGAGACAAGCTCGCAATGTTTCTTCTGTGGGAAAGAGGTTGTGGAGAAGAGAAAAGGGCATCCCCTACTAGGTTTCGAAGCCGGTTTTGAATTCTATCAAGGCTGATTAAGGTGTGCCAAACAGCTCCTGCCCAGATGTGGCAACAGTACTCTATTTTAGGGCATACCTGGCTCTTATATAGATAGAGGATTGCATCGGCAGTGAGATACCTGCTGGAGTGATAGTGATCCAACTATTTTTCTAGTGAAATTGGCCACAGATTTGATGTATGCATTCCATTTCAGATCAGGAGTGAAGGTCAGTCCCAGAAGTTTGTCAAGAAATGGAGCCTCCCCAAGACAAGAGCCATTCATTTCAATTGGGGTGTATTGAGAGTCAAAGCAATTATGATGAAAAGAGAGAAGCTTGGTTTTCGATGCATTAAAATTAATCAGCCACTTTTTTCCCCTATTGCACCACGTGTTCAAGATCAGAAGAGAGAGAATCAGAAAGATATTGGTCATTGCTGGCCTTTGAAGTGTTGCTGTAGATTGTCGTGTTTTCTGCATAAGTGTCTATGAATGATCTATATATCTTATATATTATACTAAAGCTGTGTCATGTAACATCTGTTTCCCTAAGGCTTTTTCCTATAGATTTTAATCACACAAAAATACATGCTAAAATATGCCTTAGTTTTGAAATTGGATTATATTTGAAAAAAACATTTGTTTTAATTGTTCTTATTAGCTGTAATTTGTAATTAACTGAACATGTCGCCCATCTCTCTCATGGCCATCTATGTATTTTTCCTGTTTCTCTCTGTTTATTGAATCATTCTTCAGTGTGTCTTAATGTTTCTGTGAACATTTAGAAAAAGAGTGGCTTTCTTTTTTCAACGTTGCCATCTAATTTACATAGTGCTTCTATGCATCACAAATACTGTAATACTATCATGGTATGGAGAGTCTTTGTGTTGTATTCTAAGTGACTCTGTAGTAAATATAGTTTGATGTCATGAGGACTGTATCCATTCCATTGATCTTTGGTTTTATGCAATTCTGTTAGGAACTGGGGATAAGCTGATTAGTCATCGTCTGCCAGGTTAGAGAATTAAGTCTTGCTTTCATTTGAGTTTACTGTTGAAAATAGGATGATGTATGAAATAAAAACTTTTGTCTTATCTTGTTTATGAATTATATATTTTATTCATTAAAATCTAGCTTGCTTCTTGCTAAACTGTGTTAAGGAAATTTATCGGCTGTGTGCATTCATAGCAGAATCTACAAACAAAAACAATAATTCACTAGAGAAGAAAAGGAAGCCAAAAGCAAATACTCAGATTGTCAATCAAAAGACACCTCTCGTTTACCATTTACTGCATCACACTTGGCCTAACCTTTTCAATTATTGTAGTCATTCACCTGTAAAATGCGAATGTAGAATGAAAGGAGAGGAATAATTGACAGCCTCCTACACTTTGTTATTTTCATAGACAATACCCTTTTGATCGGCCTTGGTGATGATACTTTGGCTATATCTCTTTTAGTCATGTCTGGTTCAGGATGCACAAAAAAGGTGCCTCTACATTCTTTGTGCCACAATACATGTGTAAATTAGATGACAAAATAATAAGTCTAAAATAATAAGAGACATTATTTTTAGATATGCAAGAGGAATGTCTTAACAGATATGTTTATGAATTTTCAAAAGAAATGAAAAAATAGTGACCCAATGTTTTTGTGTTTTTTTTTTTTGTTGTTTTTTTTTTAACAAAGGAGTCACCGCTTATCAAGGCCCGAAGACTGCTTGAAGATAAACATTAATGAGCGTTCAGAGACAACTGCGTAGTGATCGTTAGTGGTGGAAAAAGAGTGGCAGAAGTTATTGATAGTGGTTGTAGCTAGACAAGTGTTTTTTTGTGAAAGTTTGGCATGGGTGACCAATATGTCTCTTCTGTGAGAAAGAGGTTGCAGAGAGAAGAATAGAGCATCACCTCCTTGGGTAAATCCAGTGTGTGTGTATATATATATATATATATATATATATATATATATATATACTAGCAGGTCGCCCGGCATTGCCCGGTCGTAAAATACGATTTGATATTTTGATTAATGCAGATTTCATCGTTATTTTTATATTATATTGGACCCAATACATAGTAATGATTTAAAAAGTAAAAAAAATAATAATAATAACTCGTGTGCCACCACCGAGAATCAAAACCAAAAGATTTAGTTTACAATTTACTTTTTCCTTTGACGTTAATGCCTGAGCTATGGAGACATGTTTACTGCAAGGTTAAAAATTAAAACATGAATCAATAGTTGTTACATTACGCATGCACATTCGTAATGCTGTTGGTTGACCTTCACCTGGCAAATTTCATTTTTGTTTTAATTTCACACTTTTGTACCGATTTTCCCCGGCTAAAACTCGTATATAAAGTTTTGCATGTGTTCAAATACTGTATATTTTAAGTTTCATATCTGTAAACCAAAAACTGCCCGAGGAGTTTGGTAGGCAAAATTTTTTAAACAAATATAATAAGCATACATAAATATATATAGAAAGAAGTTTGTGTTTATTATAACCTTTTTACGCAAATATAAATCATGTAGAATATCTGCATGAATATAATTACACGTAATAATTAACTAAAGATGATCATCACTAGGGCTATGACAACAGCATATTCTTTTCAGTGTTTTTACTCTCGAGTATATATCCGACACAGTTAGACACAATTAATCAACCGAGGATCACATCACTTTACATAAAAACATATACGATATCAATGGATATATACCTAAAAATCAAAACAAGGAAAAGAATATGCTGTTGTCATAGCTCTAATCATTATTATATGGAAAAATGCGTGCATGAAAAGTAATATTCTTAAGATGTTATTAAACCTGGAAAAGTAAAGGACAAGAAATTCAACCTGGAAAAGTAAAGAACAAGATATTCTAGTAAAGTAAAAAATAAGAATTTTTAAGACTTAAAATATTGCAGCTAAAAATAAAATTTGAATATTGATAAATATTTTATTTATTATTTGCATATGTTGTTGTTTATTGTTGAGTTAGAAAGGGTGTCAGTTGCTGGATTGAACTTATTTCCCCCCTATTATTTGCATATATTTATGTAGTGAAAATTGTTTGAATAAAATTAATTCATTAGTTAGTTAGTTAGTAGATGGAATTAATAATTTTATAATTTACATAAAAATTAATAATCTTATTATATCATAATTAGGATCATTTAATTCTTTCTAACTCAACAATAAACAACAACATATGCAAATAATAAATAAAATATTTATCAATATTTAAATTTTATTTTTAGCTGCAATATTTTAAGTCTTAAAAATTCTTATTTTTTACTTTACTAGAATATCTTGTTCTTTACTTTTCCAGGTTGAATTTCTTGTCCTTTACTTTTCCAGGTTTAATAACATCTTAAGAATATTACTTTTCATGCGCGCATTTTTCCATATAATCCATGATTTTTCCAGGCATTGCTATTGTATTAATATATAAATTTATAATATTTATTAATGATTGTCAAAAAAAATTAGCACTCAAACACACATTTATGCAATATTTATCATTCAATCGCAGTAGTTCCGAGCCAGGGTCTCTACCGAGACTGTGGTTCATGAATTCGTGATCTGTATAGAGCGTCAACTAACAAAAAAGAAGATGGCACTCGGTGTCTTTTTAGATATCATTGGAGCTTTTGACAACATACCCTTCAGTAGTATGTTCAAGTCGCTATGAGAACTCAATGTACCACCAGTACTCATCCGATGGATTGGGTATATGGTGAGGCACAGAACAGTTCAAGTAGAACTACTGAGGGCAACTGTTAAAAAGGAAGTAGTTAAATGAAACCCCCAAAGTGGGATTTTATCACCTTTACTATGGAACTGTATGCTGAATCCTCTTTTAAAGGAGTTTAAAAATAAGAATATTCATGCCCAGGCTGATGCTGATGACATTGCAGTGCTGGTCGCGGGTTCAAAAGCATCATTGGTCAGACGTATTGCCAAAATGGGACTACATTTTTCATCAAATGCGATAACGAAATATTTGAGTTCATTCAAAGAATATGTATATCATAGAATTCACTAATATTTTTAATCGATAAATTCACCATTTTTTGCTATAAAATCATAAGGAGAGTTAAAAAAATTAGTCATTAAAAAAAAGTTCGTTTTTTTTTTAATTTTAAAAAAATAACGATACACGGGATTGAACCTAAAATCTTTCCACCAACCCCCGGTACTCTAACCGTTACGCTAACATGTCATATTGGCAAAATCGCAGTAAAAATATTTATATACAAAAAAAGTTATGCAAAATAAAAAAAAAAGCGTTAGTCACTTATGTACTTACTCTCCTGTTTGTGAAGCCACATATTTTGTTGTAACTTTTTTTCTACTGAACCAATTTTCGAAATTTTTTTTTCAAAATGTAGCTAATGAGGTGTTCCATCCAAGTATATAACCTGTCTGAAATTTGGTTGCGAACGGAATTAGTGGTGGGGGTTTGAATGTGTCTCGATTCATTCAATTTCAGACTTAAGCATATATTCAACCACTACCGTGGTTGAATGATACAAGAAAATCGAAAAAAAAAAAAAAAAAAAACTAATAGGGAATTAATAAAAAAATTAAAAGAATATGCAAATTAGCTAGATCTTTTGCAGATGAATGCAATTTCACGACCCATACATAACAAAGTTATTTTCTTTTTAAATAAATAGAAAAAAGGATTTTTAATATGAATATTAATACACAAAAAAACACAAATTTATAGTAGTATATATGTCATTTACAGACTGTTTTACTGTATTACAACTCTTCTGTTTGACTAGGCAAGAAACTGCCTCAAGCTGGGATTGAAACTTGACTGTCTAAACGACAGTTGGTGCTTATAACCCTAAGCAATGACTGCTGCTACAGTAGATGAAATCACAATGATTGACATATATATATTAATCGAGTTCAGATGTATTTATAAAATGACCTTAAAACCAAGATTTTATTTTCAAAGGGCTCAATACTAGGTAGAGCTTTATAAATATTTATGAAAACATTTCTGTGGCTTATACACTGGCAACCATGTTTCGGTGAGATCACTTCTTTGGAACCAAATTTTTGTCCCTGAAGAGATGATTTATGATGAAAAGTCTCTTTTACAAACTCTATTTAAGATTACCTTAACTAATTAACTTAGATTCAAAAGACTTTATTAATAACAGCTAATATACACCTTTGTTTTCACAAAGTTTACTTCAATTATACAATATTACATTTGTAAATAGGAAGGTGTATCATGTTACATTGAGATAATCTCCCTTTGGTCGATTCAACCATGTGGTTATTAAATATTAAAGGCACGACACGAAGTATTACTTTCTGACTTTTCGGCCAGACCTTTCATGTGATAACACTGCAGCCATCTTTCGCTCATCAGTCTGGTCTCAATCTGTGACATTCTTAAGACAAGATATCTGAACATATTTCCCTGTCATCTGCTAAAAGAGTAATTCACTTTTCATAACATTCACATATTAAAAATGACACGTGGGCCTTTTTTATGTGTGTGTGTGTGTGTATATATTTGTTTAATGTAAATAAATCCTCTTATATTTGTATAGGTCCAGGTTCTTGTTTTTTTTTTTTTTTTTACTAATAGCAGCATGTTAGAATAAATAAAAACCGATATTTTTATAGCATTATCAAAGCAAGAGATTCAATTTACATTCAATTTTCATTACAAAATCAAACGTGTGTATCGTTTCAGAATGTTATTTTGTTTATAATCTTGACTTTTTCATTTCATATAAATTTTACTTTAATGCTGATCTTTCACAAATTATTTGCCTTTAAACTTTTTAAGTAATAGTGTTTAAACTAAAATCTTTCATTAAAAAAAAAGAAGAAAAATATCTGTTGCTTTAGTTTTAGTATATTTAAAGTTGGTAATTTACTAGTTTAAGGGTATAAATTATTTGGAGTGAAATGGTTTTCAACATTACTCCCAAACAACTTAGTTTTTTATTAAAATCCTGTCTTGTTAATAAATAACATTTGATAAGTTAAAAGGCAAGTTAAATCATACATGCAAATTAGTCAATAAAATGTAGCCATTTGTGAAAAATATTTACCCAAAACAAAGATGTCATATTCCAAAAATTATGTAAATTGATGAATTAGTTTTTTTTTTATCAAGAAAATCGAATTTTACAATTTTTAGTGATTAATAATAAAATAATATGGTTTGTAAATCTCAAAGTCGAATAGAGTTGTTGACCTTTGAATTCTTACATGTTCTAAAACATTATGACACTCTCCTTGCTTCCTCATAAAATTTGATTTTCTTATTAAAAAAAAACTACTTGATCAATTTACATGATTTGGGGGGAAGATAACATCTTTGTTCGAGTATGTACATTATAAAGATTTGCCTGTATTTTCTGTATTTTTGTTTTATAAATTAATTGTAATTCTAAATAAGAACCAGAAAAAGAAAAAAAACCACAATAATGCTAAATCCATTTTGCTGTAAATGATATCTGCCCTTGAAGTAATTAATTACCAATCTTGTTTTGTTTATTAATTTAAAATTTTATTTGAAATTTTTATTGTTTTACACTGGTGTTTCAATTAAAATAGTTTAAATTTGTTTATTAAATTTAGTTTAATCTTTAAATTATTTGAAAATTTTGTTTTTATTTAAAAAAAACAAACACCTAATCTCTATTGTTTTTGTATGCACTTTTATTGAATTTTTATTTAAATAAACCTTTAAAGTAATATAACCACATTTTTTAAACGTTCTGATAGCAATGATTCATTATTGTAACGATAAATAATAGTTATGTTAAAGAAGCAAAATCAATTTATATAAGTTTTATTTTTACTTACAAAAAGTATATGTATGGTTTTCAATATTATATTTCAAAATATCGTACTAATGCAACGAGGGATCACTCCATCTAACTTTGGAATTGCAGTATAGTATTGAATAAGATAAAACTTATAAAGGGAAAGGAATGTTAATATTCAGTGTATACAAATTTCTCGCTTGCAGAATGATTAGGAATGTGAGAAGAGGTTACTAGATGGTCACTCTATGATGAAACCTCAAAACTGTATATGTAGTACATAGGTAAATATGCAATTGTTATGGAAATGAACAGTATACAAGTTATGATATTCATGCGTGTATACCTATGAAGAGTGAATATCAGATCTAGTTTGGACGGATTGAATGGAAAAGAAAATGAATGTATGTTTACTTAACATTGTCAAAAAATATGAATTTTTTCACGTGTAATAAATTAAATAATATAAACGTAATGGAAAAAAAAAGTGCATTTGTCCAAAAATATTAATCTTCATAATAAACATGGATTCATCAGATGATATTGCCGAAAAAAAAATTGTCTATAGATTAGATTACACCATTTAGTGCAGGCCACTACTCGTCTAGCCAAAACCACTACCAATAATTTGCCAAACTCTTATCTGTGCTTAAACCTAAATGTAGATTCCATGAACAAAGCTTTTTTCTTAGAACTGCACGCCTGTGGAACTCTCTTTCGATTGCCTGCTTTGCAGCTGACTGCAACCTGATTGTCTTCAAGTTCAACGTAAACAAGCTCTTGATGAACCGTCCCCCTAAGTAATCCAATTTATAAAATTCCCACTACCTATGTTTACTACGCTATAATCACATTGACTAATGTATACCCATTAAACCTTATCCTCGAGTGGCCTCTGGGCCTTGATAAGTGGTGATTTCTGTGTAAAAAAAAAAAAGAAGGGTAAATATGCATTTGTATAAAAAAATTTTCCCATTTTGTAGGCATGTCCATATTTGTTACTCATGGAAATCCAAAAGATGCTCCAGGTTGTTGCTTGTGTGAGATGGTTAATAATTTTGTGGTTAAGTCAGATTCCAGATGATGGAGTTTCAATGAATCCAAACCCAGGGAAGGAAGGGGTTAAGAGTATGACAGATGTCTGATGGAGGATATTCGCTTGATTGTACATTTTTAAATGGTTTTCAAGCAATGCTCTGAACATGATATAGGTTCCAGACTGGTGATGCAAATTCTAAGTGTAATGGAAGGTATCACACAAGTGGTTGCACCCCTGTTTAGTCTGTGAGGTGACAGGATCAGGAAGGAAAAAAAAAAAGAAAAACTTAAGTGTGTACATGAGTTCTTTATATACATGTGGCATTACGTTATATATGAGGGAAATAGTGGCTATAAGAAGGATGAATTGGAGAGGACAAAGAATAGAGTTGATAGCCGAGAGAGAGCATAGACGTTGAGAGTTGGTGGTTTGAATTGTGGTTTAAATTAAGAGGAATTGGTATGAATTGCAACGTTGGTGAGAAGGGGTAGTAGTTCTTATATATTTTTTTCACTTACAATAAGTACAGTCATACCATAGCTGCATATATTTTTGAATAAATGACTGGAGAGCAGCCAACAAATGTTCAGTGGAGTAATGCTAATGGATGTAATTGATCACCTGGAAACCATTCAGACATATGCAATCAAGTGAATACCTTCCATCACACACCTTCCATACTGTAAACTTCCTGTTTTCCTGAAACTGGATACATTGTAGCTCTGACATCTAGCAACTGACTATATAACCACTTTTAGCCTTCTTGACAATTTTAGAGGTGTGCTTTGTCAAATGCAAATCCTTGCTGATAGTAATGTTCAGGTCACGTTGACTTCTTATTAATATCATTGAGAGAGTATATGGATGCAAGATTTTACTTCCAACTTGCAATGTCCACAGCTTGCTTCAGTTTCCTATCTGTAATTCATTACTGCATTACATCCAGGTCTCATTTACAAAGTGCACTCATACTATTCAATTTGGAAATAAGATGGTTGCCCATTGTCCTTGGTAGAAGTTTTCATGACTATTAATTGGAGGCTCTTGTCATTTTTTTAAAAACTTTTGAAATCAGTACCCCATATTAGGTACAATATATTATTCAATAGAGAATTGTTTCTGTATTAGTAAATATCAAATCTGCATGAATTTCTTTTTTTTTTTTTTTTTACAAGAGGGTGGCCACTTCTCAAAGCCTGAAAGGTCACTTGAGAATAAGAGTTAATGAGTGTCCAGTGCATAGCTATGAGTGTATTGATACCACTATTATCTAAAGGTGGGAGAGTTCTTTCTAATAATCCAGCCCACATCATAAATTACTCCATTCGAGTCTAGATGGCTATGTCAAGCTATGAGCTAAAATTGTTGATCTGAAGATCTTTTACAGGTCACACTATATAATTTTAACGTGATCACCACTTTGTGTTAGATATAATGTACCAAAATTGGAGTCTAATAGTGGAGAGGATGAAGGTGATTTGCTTTATTTGCAACAAAACAGTCCATTTTTGTTTGCCATTGGTGTGAAAAAAAGCATCATTTGCCAACCACAAAATAAATTCCTTAATATTTCCTGAAAATTAATTATTAGAAAATAATTAAAAGCTGAGCTTTGCACTAACAATCTTGGGTTGATTTAACTGAGTAACCGCAATGCAAACAACTGAAGTTCAAGATGTTGCATGAAGAGAAATGATATGAAAATGATACATTGGATGTGCAATGTTTTTAAGACTTAAAAACAGTCTTAGTTCTGATGACCTCAGTATGGGGGGGGGTGCAAAATGAACATTTTCGTTCATATAGTCACATTGAAAGAATGGATAAGAGTGTTTGTAGATGTAGAGCAATTGTTGTAAAAGATGAAGGTCAAAGGAAACATGGGAGGAAATGAACCTGAGGGATAAATAAAGATCTGGTTAGTTTGGAGGTCCATTTCTTAAAGCCATCCAATACATTCCAACATGTAAAATAGATATTAAACCAAATATAATGATGAAGAGGATGGAGAGCAGTAAGCAAAAATAAACTATATAGAACAAAAAATTGCAAGTGCTCGTCTGAGCTTCAATCTATGTCACCCCCCTTGCTAAACTTTCACAAAAAACACTTGTCTAGCTATAACAACCATCAACAATTTCCCTCTACTCTCTATCTGTGCCTAAATCTAAAAGCAAATTCCATGAACAAAGCTTCTTTCTTAGAGCTGCCCGCCTGTAGAACTCTGTTCCACTCGTCTGCTTTCCAGCTGACTACAATATGGTTGTATTCCAGTTCAATGTAAATAAGTTCTTGTTGAGCATCCCCTTCTATGTGATCCATTTCTATTCCATTTTCACAACTATTAATATGCTGTTATCGCAGTGACCACCGTACACTCATTAATTCCTATCCTCGAGTGGCCGTCAGACCTTGATAAGTGGTGACTCCCATGTAAAAAAAAAAATACAAACTTTTACAAAAAACACAGTCAAGCTGATGTGCATAAAGTTGTATTAGCAAAATAAAGTAACAATTAAGAGAGGAGTAGGGTTGGTGGTAGTCTGAATGTTGGATGTGTGTTTATAGATGATTAAGTGGGATGTCAGTGTTTTGATATGGAGTAGGTATGTAGAGAGATTGTGTACTAGAAAGTATGGAAAGGAAGTAAGGATTAATTATTTGATGGGTGGTAAGGTAGTTTGTGGAATTCAGGATAGTAGAAGGATATTCTAACAAGATATCAACAAAGAGTAAAGAACTTGCAGTTTATTTGGCTTGAAGCATGATTTGGATAATTATGTTTTTTTAATCGTTGAAATAACTGTATTTTATATTTGATTAATATCAATAATAATTAATTAATGTTTAATAATTTTGATAATACATTGAATATAATGTTTAATTTATGTTTAATAATTAATGTTTAAATCCTCATGCTTTTAAACATATCATAATACAAAGTATTTTAAAAGATTTTTCATATTTTATTACAGACTTAAAATCTATTTCTTTAAGCAAACCACGAAGATCGAACAGGCTGAAAATGAAAAAAATGGAAAATATTGTGAAAAGGAAAAGTTTAGGCTATTTTGATATTTTGCCTTTAGAACTGAAATTTAATGTCTTGTCTTATTTTTCAAGTGAGTAAAATTTTAACTTTTATTGTATTTTTGTTGCCTATAAAAATATTTTACAGAAATTATTTTACTTCAGATACATTGGATGTATATTTTAATTGAAAAAATGGAATTTAAACTTAGATATATATGTTCTGTTCAATGGCGATAACTATGGCTATATCCACGGAGATTACATAAAGCAGATTATTTAAAAATAAATAAAATATTGCAAATTTTTTTTAATACAACAAAATATTGCAGATAATCTCAATAGTTAATGCATAAGGACAGACTGAACTCATATATTACAAAGTAGAATACAAAATTTATGACATGATCAATATTTTGTAATCATGCTGTAAAAATAACATCAACAATATTTATATTTGTGTACATGTGTTTCAGAAATTTAAATTTATTATCACTTTCATAACAAAAACTTGACAATTTAATGATTTCCTTCTGAACACATTAATTTTTTATTAGATTATTACAAACATTCCCATAGGATTTTACCTGGCTTAAGTTTAATAAAGAATTAATGTGTTGATAATGAAATCATTAGATTGTCAAGTTTTCTCACTTGTTGTGAAAGTGACAATAAATTGAAATTTCTGCAACATTGTACTATATTGTATTATATCATAAATTTTGTACTAAGTTATAATATGTGCGTGTTGAAAATCACTTCCTATTATTATTAAGTGTTCATGATTTATTAGTGAAATAAAATTCTTACAAGAAATTACTATATGAAAGTATATAGCATGATTCATATTATTCAGAATACTCTAACCACTGCACCATGGGTCCTTGTGGTACAGTGGTTAGAGTACTTGGAAAAATCAATTGTAAAAGTGACCTTCTCCTGAAGGTTGAAGGTTCAATCCTCAGTGTGGGTGACTGAAAAATACAATTGCGAATTACTTAGGACCTCTATCCAGTCATGGCTGACGGAACAAGAGCATGCTACCCCCGTGAAGTAAATAAAGGGTTCCACTCGAAATTTCGGCTAAATTTCAAAATTTACAGGAAATATTCCCAAGGTCGACAAGATACACCTGAAAAAAGTCGGAAGTTACATCGACTGAAACATTGTGAAAATCACACTCAAGATGAGAACAGTCGTCCGATGAATCCAAATAATACGAATAACCAATCCTCATCTCAAAAATTCAGAAACGTTATATAGCATGAGATTTCATTTAAAATTCAAACATTCAATATGGTCGCTCAGTATTTGCAACCTGAGAAATACATCAACTGGTTTCACAAATAATCCTTTTTTTTTTTTTTTTTTAACCCATAAATCACCAGCTATCAAGGCGAAAACATTCTAGGATAAGGGTTAATGAGAAAAACATTTTTTTTTTCTTCTTTCACTCATAGAATGTGAGGACTTATTGCTGTTCTCTAGATCGGCTTCTGTTTTGAGTAAGTGCTATGTGATTTTTTTATCCTGTCATATTATTTATTATAATTCAATCTGTTAAAACGAAAAAAGAGAATAGATACTTATGAAATCAGTTGATGTAGTTCCCAAGCAGTTTGAGGAGCTAGTAGTAATGAATTATGATGGCCATATTGAATTCTAATTAAAATCTTATGCTTTACACCTTCTTGTATTCATGTCTTGTAAAGTGAGATTTAAGTAATAAATTATTAGCATTTAATAATAGGAAGTTACTTTCCATATATCTTGTATATAAAGTGCATGCAGTTGTTTGTGTGAATGTGTGTTCAACTAAAACGCCAAATCTAGAATTTTTTAAAAGAAAAAAAAAAATCATATGCAACCCATGTAAAGATATGCAAATTACATTTTAATAACTTCAATAATTATGTAGTAAATCAAAAAATGCAAATAAAGACATATTCTTACGATTTTCGTTTTTGTAAAAACTATTAGTGAGAATTATCTCCCTTGTGGCACAATACGAACAGATATATTTCCCTTCCAATTTTATGTGATTTGTTTATATTAGTCATATTAAAAATTAACCATGAAATTCTTCTCTTTTTTTTTCTTCAGTGTTCAGTATTTTTAATACAATGTGTTATAGTTTACATATATTTTTTAATATGATGGTTTTATGCAGTATGATTACCATTTAATAAGTTATTGTTTTGAAATAGTGCAAAGTGACATTTTTTAGGGTTCAATAAAGTTAATGTGAACTAAATCCTAAATTAGTATTTGTCTAATTAAATTTCCATGCAATTATTAGCTATTTCAAATGATTATTTAGGTATTTGAAATTTATGAAAATAGTCTGTTTATGTGCACGAACTGTAAGACAATGGAGCTGAAGGAGAATTCAGATATAAAGAAACTATATTTGAATAGTGAAGCTATTGAGGATTTTCAGATTTTCAGAAGTTTTACCTTGGTAATATCGTTGGAGCACAAGGAAGAACAGGTACTAGTGTGATTGCAAGATTTAAGAGTGGATGGAGTAAGTTCACAAAACTTCTGTCATAACTAACCAGCAGAGTATTACCACTGTCGACCAAGAGAAACATCTATCAGGCATGTTTATGCGATGTGATGATGTATGGAAGTGAAATCTAGCTAGTGAGTTGCACATAGAGAAATTATATGAAAATGATATGATGATTATGTAATGTAAGTTTTAAAGACAGATTTAGATCTGATGACTTCAGAGGAATATTAAATCTGGACAATATAGGGAGATGTGTGCATAACTGGCAACATCAGAGGTATGGTCAGATTGAAAAAATGGATAAGAGTTCTTGGGTTAAGAGATACAGAACAATTCTGGTAGTGAGTTCAGTTCAGAGGAAAACATGAGATGAAGTAATATGAATGAATTTCAGAGAAAGGGGAATAAATAAAGACATAGCTAGAGATAGGTAAGTTTGACAGTCGGTTTTTACAAACCATCTAAATGTAAAATGGATGTTAAACCGAATGCCATCATGATGAAGTTATTATGCAGATTAAATGAAACCAACTCCTAATCATAAATCTATGCTCAGTTTTGAAGATACAGTTACAGATGGCAAACACTATGATGGTAAGTTAAAACCAATGTGTTGAAAATTAAAAGAAAAGGTACTACTTCATGGAACATCTCTGATGTGATCCCTGATAGCTTCTCAGTCAACCTTTTTGAAATACCTTGTTTTGAGTCTTCAACTTGAGATCAAGAGTTTAAGGTGATTTCTACTAGTATCATAACATGATTAGTATTCCTGAGTGGGCTAGTAAGATTAAGCTGCTCTCCTACTTCCCAACTACCGATATCCATAACAAATTACACCCTATCTGAGAATTCTTCCTTCAAACTCCTCAGCATAACATTTACGGGCAATATGAACTGAAACAAATACATTTAGGACACTGTAAAGGCTCCTGCAAAGAAGGTGGGTTTCCTCTTTTGTGCTAGAAGACTACTCACGCCTAAGAGTATCCTGTACATCTACAAAGCCACCATTCGCCCATGTATGGAGTATTGTTGCCACATCTGGGCTGGTGCATCTACTACTGGTCTCCTTCTTGGATAGAATCCAAAAAAGAGTCTTCAATCTAATAGATCCCACTTTGTGAACTAAGCTCCATCCCCTGCCTCATCGCTGCAATGTTGCATCTTTGTGCCTGTTTTACAAGTATTTTAATGGAAAGTGCTCTGATGAACTAATTGCACTTGTGCCTCCTCGACATACATATACCTGACAAACCCAATTAGCAACAAAATCACACCCCTTCACTGTTGAGGTCCCTAAATGCCAGAAAGCTTTCTACTCTAATAGTCTCTTCCCCTAGTCAGCTAAACTTTGGAATTCCCTTCCTACTACCTGCTTCCCTGACTGTAATGATATGCAGAAGTTCAAATGTACCGTAAACATCTTATTAATCTTTCCTAGGCATGGTCCCAAATAGTAGCTCTTTACATCCAAGTGGCAGTATGCCTTGTTAGGTGTGAATGTAAGTAAAAAAAAAAATGAAAATCTAGGTGTCTGCCTAAAAAACAATTAGAAGAATAAAAACAAAAAACAATTTATGAGTGTGAATTAATTCCATCTTTTGGCATTTGGAATGAAAACTAATAACGTGTGTATATACTAGCTGGAAGCCCGGCATTACCTGATCGTATAATATACTTAAACATGATATTTTAATTTATGTAAATTGCATATGTATTATTATAGAATCAATACTCTATTGATTATTATACATTATGAGGAATAATTTACCCAGTGGACTAATTTGCAAAAAAACACAACATAATGATAATGTTGTTCATCAAATTCCATCTGTGTTTGTTTGCAATATCAGGTCAGCTGATATTTGAGCTTGACAATGAATGCCCTGGAAAAGTCACTTCTGATTAATGTTTAGTTTTAAATTATGTAAACAAAGAAATGATTTGCGGCGATTTTAAATGGTACCTCTTCTTTTATCATAAATTGAACTCATTAATAACAAAAACTTAAAATAAAATGGTTAGGTACATCTGGATTTGAACAAAGGATCATTCGATCTGTAGTCGAATACTCTACCACTAAGCTATATTTCCAGATTATAATAAATCTATTTTTTTAAGAAAGAAATGATTTGCTGAAATTTTATTATCTCCCTTCCACTGGTGTAGCATAAAATATTTCTCTGTAAAAATTATTCTAAGAGAGAAAAGCTATTTTCAGATCGGATTTTTTGATTTTCAATACTTATCAGATGAATTTCTGTACAAAACATATCTAAGAACACTGCCAGACATATAAATTAGCTTTGCATGAAATTTGGAAAAGATACGCTCAGCTGTTTTGGAACCGATGAGGAAGGAACTCACACACACAAAGTGGCTTATCTATAATATAAAGCTGAATGTCTGTGTGTGTGTCTGGTCACGAATAGGCTCCTATATGGTTGACTATTATAGAAAACTGATCACATATAATGATAGAAGATGTATCAAGACACAAGAATGGGCATGTTTGATCTGTCATAATGATAATTCATTAAAATTGTGGGGTGGTCCACAAAGTATGGAAATAAAAAAAATTAAAAATTAAAAAAAAGCGTTTACAAGTGTTTTTGATATAGATGTACATAATAATATTTTGATAAGTATGTTTTAACTTAAATAGGGATGGTATGATAAAATTGTGGGGTCTGCGTTCGTGCCTGGCCTCCATAGAATGGAAATAGGCACAAACTTTAAAGACTTTTTATATCTATCTGTGTAAGTGTATACTTTGATAATTATGTTTCAGTTTGAAGAAATATGGTATAATAAAATTATGGGGTGTTCATTCGCACCTGACCTCCATAGAATGGAAATATGTCACAAAGTTTAACAAGGTTTTTTAATATAGATCCCCAGAATATTGTGATAAGTATTTCAGTGTGAGCAGGTATGGTATAATAAATTATGGGGTTTATCTATTTTATTTTTACTTTCATGATATTTTGCTTTGGTTTTGATACCCCCAAATTCGGAGCTATCTCTTTACAACCCTTCCTTTTCATAACCTATCATACTTTCATGAATCAGAGTCTATTTTCTGTAGGCTGTTTTTGAACCCAGTCAACGACGGGTACTTTTGCTAGTAATATATATATATATATATATATATATATATATATATATATATATATATATAGTAAGTTATAAAATATATATGGCAATTAAGCTACACAGAATATTCCGCATTTCATTCACGCTAGGATTCATCAGGCTTATGTCTAATATGATACTAATAAGGATACTATATATATATATATATATATATATATATATATATAGATATATATATATATATATAGTAACTTGATTCTTATTGTTAAGCACTTTAAAGTTGAAATAGAAAATCGGTCATCTAAGCTTGCATAATCATTGGATCACTATGGCCGAATGTTACAACATTTAAAAATGGCCGTGAGGTTTGTTCCTTGTTAATGGAGTCAGAGATGGCTTTGTAGCTGGGTTCGAATCTCCTGATCCGTAGTAATCGTGTCATCTTGCATTGATGTGAAAGGTGGTATTCTAATGTCTGTAGGTATTAAAAAAATTATTATTGTAATAATTATATATATATATATATAAGTTATATTTTGGAAAAAAAAATTCCAGCAGAGTGCTCTATTATAAGGAAAAATTTCAAAATAAGAGCATAATAGTAATTGTCTGTATTTTTGAAATGAGGTATTTCCATTGACTGAGATTGTCGGACTGATTTCCGAATCTTGGTTGTTATCATCACAACGTGTCGGCTGTTTTGCCCTCCGGCCTTCCTCAGGTGTTTTGTATCGAACTGGGGAACCGTTTATTAGGAGTCTCGAACCCAACACTTTATTATTATTACGGGGGTACCGTGTTCGGACTCCAGCTAGGCTCTGGGACATAGTTGCTGATTCTCTGTTTTGAATGTTACTTTTCACTGTCTTCGTTCAGGATTGAACTCAGCACATTTGGGTAACTGTAAACTTTGATACAACGTCTAGGACCACTCGGTCCTAGTGATATATATATATATATTTTTATTTTCAGAAAGTTTAGATGAGATAAGTCATCGGTATCGTCGGTTTAAAACTTGATAATAGGGAACCGTTTTAGGTCCCCATATCAAGCTTTCTTCAGCCGATCTATTCATTAGAAGTGGAAACATCCACATACATTACAAGGTCTTGTGCAAATCTCGTTTTTTTTATCTTAAATTTCAAATAATTAAATTTTAGAAATTGTCCATTTAATATTTTGGACGCCAAAGAAACAGAAAGAAAAAAGACATGGTATATACTTAAATGGATCTGTTATTAATAATTATAAAATATGTGAACTATTTATCGCGTCACCTATGAAAAAATCTGGTTTATTAATTCATCAATTTTTAATTTTTTCCGGTTTTAAACAGAATTGTTTTTATTCCTAATTAATTTGTAAACTAGTCTAAGGGAGACAGTTTTGTGAAGGCTTGATCAATTTATCAAAAAACGTTTTTAAATCTGACATTTTCAAGTCTCATTTGAACAGATAATAATTATTTTTATTTATATAATACTATATTTAACTTTCTTCTTATATATGTACTATATTAAAAATGCTTATATTCTTCTTCAATTTCCTAATTTAATATAGATCAAGTGTAAATTTCTTTTAAATAGTCTGAAGAAACCTATCTTATATAAATTTTAATTATACTCCATGAAATTTTTTCTAAAAAAATTAATCCATTAGATTGGAAAAAATTAAAATTAAATTTTAAATTAAAATTTTAAATTTATTTGTAAAAATTTAAATTTAGTTTATGCTTTTTGTACACTATACTAATAGAAACCTTAAAATTATATTCCTCTCTCTCTCTCTCTCTCTCTCTCTCTATATATATATATATATATATATATATATATATATATATATATATATATATATGCATAATAAAATAAAAACACTTTGTCTCGGCAGCCGTGTTAAACGCATATCTTATTTTTCTTTTATGAATATTATTGGATTTTTCCCCTTTTCCTTGTACATATTTGTGAATTATTCCACGGATTCCGGCCTTTTGGATTATTTTGGACCATCTTCCAATTACGCAATTTCCTTGAATTTTACTTGTGCGAATGGAAATTTAATTAACTTTCTTGGATTTAAATTTTTGGATTTTACCATCATTGGATACTTTACCTTTCACCAGACTATCCATTCACGTGAAATCACCTTTTTCTTCACCATATTCCCTCTGCTTCACTTTGTGTTATCAAGTAAGATCTTTGACTTACTTGCAGTTTCATCAAATACTTTTGTATGCAAAATCCGATCCCGCATCCCCTTATTAAGTGTTTCCTTTTCAGATTAAATATTTTTAAAATTCTTTTTCAAAGTGTTTTTAACATGTTTTATTAACTATTTGCTCTTTTATATATATATATATATATATATATTAAGCTATTCAATATTAATAAAAATTATTTTAAATCAGGTTTTGTCTTTTTTCTCGTCCTAGTTTATAAGGAGTGCTCTCCTTTTATGTATACAACCTTTCAGGCATTCTTTCCACACATTTAAACAGCTCTTTCCTGGATCATGAATTAATTGTAGACTATGGTACTTCTCAGCATTGCAAAGCGAGCATTGTTTCAATTCAAGGAGCATGAGGGTTTGTACTCAGTTTTCCTCCATTTAATAGTAAAAGGTGCACCCTTTTCTTTTAACTCCCACACACGAGTTGCTAAGACTGTTTAAATCCTTGTTTTCACTTTAAAGGCACTCATATGTAAATAAAATCTTTGTTTAAATAAACTTTGCATCATTCCAATGTATGTTTCATGCACGTTTGAAGATTGGTCAGTGATGGTAGTTTCATATACAAGGGATTCAGCCTTACAGTTACCTTCTAGTAGGCACTCCTTTTTGGACCTGCAAGAACAGCTTGCGTTTACTATCTTCTTTGGTTGAGATGATGGACTTAATCGATGGTGATGTCGAGTAATTAACTTTCACAGTGTCCCTATTAAAAATTTTGTGTAGTCTGTTTTTGTGGGAAATGTTTTAGTATTAAGCGAAAAACAGCAATGAGAACCAAATTATATTCCGCCTCCTATTTCTTTTTTTATTTTCTTGTTGATTCTGAGTATGTTGGAATTTTATGTTCTCACTAAATCCACTTTTATGAAGTGCTTCGTTATAATATGGCACTGCCTGTTCGGACACCTCAGCATTAGAAGTAATCTCGATATCCTTTTGCTAACATTAGCTACCATATTTGTAAACACTGGGTGGATAGCATGTACCTTTTTTTTATGTATTTAAGTTTCCCATTTGCTTTATGGAAAGGTTTATGTATTTTTTCTCAAGATCTAGTGTTGTATCTAAGAAGTCTATATAAATTAGTTGTTATTTTATTTCGGACTATTAGTCTCATCTTATCTTTTTTTTTTTTTTTTTTATTGGTGCACAACGTTTCAGCCAACTTCCTCTGGCCTTCGTCAGGTGGTAACCGCGACGGATAGGAACTTCGAATCTCCTAACTGCATTCTCAGCCATCACTGCCATCCGTAATTGTTGTCGTCTCACCACATTTTTGACAAATTAACATACAATGCTCATCTCAAAAAAAATAAAAAATTCCAATTAAGGAATAATACATATCTATATAAATTAGTTGTTATTGTTATCTTAAATGGAAGCTCCTTGAAAAACTTAACTAAATCTTTCCTGAGTCTGTCTAATGTGCATCCATTATAGCCCCGCAATAGGCATAATCGCTCTTTTCTATACAAAAGAATGGCCTCAGAATTTGTTTTTCAGGATGTCTAGTAAGAAAAATCTAACTAGGTTACAGACATCTGCACTGTCTGATGTGGGGACCTAAAACGGTTCCCTATTATCAGGTTTGAAACCAATTGTACCGATGACTTATCTCATCTAAACTTTCTGAAAATAAAATATATATATTGGATAATTTACCTTTCACCAGACTATCCATTCACGTGAAATGGCCTTTTTCTTCACCATATTCCCTCTGCTTCACTTTTTGTTATCAAGTAAGATCTTTGACTTACTTGCAGTTTCATCAAATACTTTTGTATGCAAAATCCGATCTCGCATTTTGCTAATTCCTATCCTCTGATGAGAAGGAAAGTATTTCTTCGAAACTCCACGGATTAAGGACTATCCACTTATTAAGTGTTTCCTTTTCAGATTAAATGTTTTTAACTCTTTTTCAAAGTGTTTTTTAACATGTTTTATTAACTATTTGCTCTTATAAGCTCTATCTCCTATTTGGCTTTATCGAGCTTTTACATCTGGTTGAGATTACTTTATAAATATTAATTCTTTAATATTTGTAATATACTTTAGTTTTACCATCTTGGGTCATTTTTGTAAATTTAATTGTAATTTTTTTTTTTCTATTTATATATATATATATATATATATATATAACGATACAGTTGAAAGTTTATTTTATGTACACAAATGTCCGGATAGTAAATTGCTATTTTGCTAACAAGAAGAGATTGATTATTCATAAGAAGTGTGTGTATTGATTTAATGATTAAACAAGAAAGAAGTATTATTATTGAAAAGATAGGAGATGCCCACTGACATTACTCTTAAAAAAAATCAACGTTACAGGTAGGAAAAATACTGACATCAGGAAGAGAGTTCGACAAGCATATGGTTCTTGAAAAGAAGCTACTGAATTAGGAAGCTGTATAACAATGAGGTATCAAAACAGTAAATTGATGGAGATCACATGACCAACGAGTCAAACAAGCTGGAACAAAAAAAAAGCAAGGAATAGATCAGACAATTCTGAAGAACACATACTATAATAGTATTGATAGAAAAGACAGACTAGCGTTATTTCCATGGCAATTGATCGTCCGAGCTCCAATCTTTGGTCCCTCCTCACCAATCTTCCATGAAAAACACCTGTCTAGCTGAAACCACTGTTAATATTTTTCCCCACTCTTTATCTGTGCCTAAATCAAAACATAAATTCCATGAACAAAGCTTCTTTCTTAGAACTGCACACCTGTGGAACTCTCTTCCATTTGCTTGTTTCCTACCTGACTACAACTTGGATGTCTTCAAGTCCAACATAAACAAATTCCTGATAGACTGTCCCATTAAGTAATCCAATTTATCAAATCTCCATTACTAATGATTACTACAATATTACCCATTGATTACTGTACACGCAATAACCCTCATTCTCGAGTGGCCTCTGGGCCTTGATAAGTGGTGACTCCCGTGTAAAATAAAAAAGTTAAAAAATATATGGTCTGATAGATTTGTAGAGATAGAGAATAGCCTAATGTGTGAAAAAATATTTAGAGCGATAAAGAGAACCGACTGTACGAAAAGCAGAAAGAGTAATGGATCTAATATATGAACTCCAAGGAAGATTTGATGAGAAATAAAGACCAACAAGTTCCATTGTTGATTTCTCTTCAAGAGCAGATTCATTCATGAGAATCTAGGGAAGAAAAGGGGATCCACCTATGATTAAAAGACATGAGCTGAGTCTTAACAGGATTAAAGAAAACAAGCCATTTCCTACCACAGTCCACAAATGAATCCAAGTCAACTTCTGGATTAACTGCATATTTCACCTGATCCAAGGGAGATGAGCGGGAAGAAATACTAAAGTGGTATCATCAGCATAGATGTTAATCTTCTAAATAATATTCTTTGGAAAATCATTGATGAAGAAGCAGTGTTGGTCCTAGAATAGAACACTGAGGAACACCAGCACTGATGGCAAAAGCGAATAAAGAAACTATCCAGTTACTCACAATCTTCCATCAGAAAGAAAAGACCTAATAATATCAAGAACCTCACCACCAATACCTTGAAATTTAGGCAGAAAACCAGAATGTCACACTGCCGAATGCCTTTGAAATTTCAAACATAATGACCCTCCTCTTTCTTGAATTATCCTTAAACTGACAGATCTGCTCAGTTATAGCAGTTAAAAGAGATTAACAGAATGATACTTAGTTGGATCAGACCGATCATCAGCATTATAAAAGGTAAGGACAATGGAGGATTACTCCAACTGGAGGCGAAACATGATTTTGATAAACAGAGATTAAATAATTTTAAAAGGATAGAAAAAAGTTCAAGAGGACAACGTTTGAGAACAACAACAGAAATTGAATCAGGATCGGAAGCCTTAGAGTTATTCTTTTCGATAGTGCATAAAAGATTACATTCGTTTTCATTTAAATTTATAAAGTTTACTGAAATTTTAATTCATGAAGGTTAGAAAAATGTGATATTTTGGCCACATTTACTCCATATATATATATATATATATATATATATATATATATATATATATTTTTTTTTTTTTTTTTTTTTTTTTTGCTTTTGAAAAATAAAAACTGATATTTCTAGGTATGAGCAAAAATGGTGGAATAAAGACAAGGGACATCATTTTTAAGCCGATTTATCATAATTTTTTTGTAGGTTTCCAACTACTTTTCAATTGTATTTGAAAGATTAAAGACTAAACTTAATTTCCAAAAGGAAAAAAATATTTGTACATGTGAAAAAATAGTTATGAAAAATGTTTTCATGGCAAGCTTAGCAATTCAGCTAAATTTTTAAGTTAAATAAATTCATTGTAACAATCCTTTGAAATATAAATATTAGTTTTCTGGGTCAATTTCAATGATAATTAGTAATGTCCTAAGATATTGAATTAAAACAAAGCAAAAAAAAAACACGTTGTTTGTAAAAAAAAAAATAGCTTAATTATCTCCCAAAAGCAATAACTTCTCACTTCATTCAACCAAAAGAAAACTAATTCCTCGTCACATTGATTAAACAGAAGCCCAAAATTTCAGACAGTCAAAAGGCTGTCTGAAAATGACGTCAGGTAGTTAAAGGGAGGTAGGGATGCTGTTTTTCTTTTTTTTTTCCCAGATGTACATCCGTAATTCCTATTGTGAACGTTTGTCTAATTCTTTAATTGAATTATTTTTCTATGTCCCGGCTTTTAAATTAGAAAAAAAAGTTTTATTTTTTTAAATTATATAAAAATTTTGTTACGCTGAAAGTTTCACATTCATGCAAACAAGGAAAATATTAGAATTTTACATATAAAAATTATGTGAAATTTGTAATTAAAAAAAAAAAAGTAGAAATATTTTTTGCAATTATAATTTTTTTGTGTGAAAATGTAAAATAAACAATCCTTAATTCAATGATAATATCGGTAGTTAAATAAATTCATTTTTCTTCGAATTTTATTGAATTCATTAATGCAGACATTAGGGGCTTTTTTGGTAATGTTCCTTGAAAAATTAAATAATTTCTTAAAATTTTGTTACAATTTATGATGCTTATTTTCATTAAAAAAAAAAAAGTAAAAATAAATTCATGCATTTTTTTACTACTGTAAACCATAACTTTAGTAAAGGTATTTTTTGTTTAAACAAAATAATACCTTTCCACTAAGATTTAAGTAAAAAATAATGTGTTCATTATATTCCGTGATTATTAGTTAATAAATACTGAAAATTTCATTAAAATTGGTTAATTTCCTGATTTTTTGTGAAATTTTGGTATTTGTACAGTTTAATCAAAACATTAAAAAAAAATGAAAATATCGGAAAAAAAAAAAAAAAAAGACTTATTTTATACATATCCATTTTGGACTGAACTTCTCCGAAAAAAATGTCACTTAATTTGATCGAGTAGTTTTTTTATTTTTTTTTACTGCAGAAAAACACGTTTTGATGACAGCGCACGCAAGGTAGCCATGTTTGGGTTTTTAGAACACGCCACTGGGAGATAACTTGGTCTAAAGCGCCGACACCCCCTCCCTATGTTAAATGATAGCTTTCTTCCTAAAAATCGAAACATGGCTACCTTTTGATCGTTATCATAACAAATTGATTTTTGCTGTAAAAAAAAAAAATACTTGATCAAATTAAGTGAAACTTTTTTCCCAGAGAACTTCATTCCATAACGGATACGAACAATATAACTTTTTTTTTTCAATATTTTAATTTTTTAATGTCTTGATTAAACTGTACAAGTACCGAATTTCTAAGTAAAGTGAGGGGTCAAAATGTTTATACATTTTGAGCATCAGTTATTCATTTTGCACGTTTTCTTTTTTTTTTTTTACATGGGGATCACCACTTATCAAAGCCTGGAAGCCACTCGGGGATAAGGGTTATTGCGTGTACAGTAATCAATGGAATAATATCGTAGTAATAGTTGGTATTGGAGATTTGATAAAGTGTCTTACTTAAGGGGTCGACTAATCAGGAATTGGTTTATGTTGGACTTGAAGACATCCAAGTTGTAGTCAGGTGGGAAACAGGCAAACGGAAGAGAATTCCACAGATGTGCAGTTCTCAGAAAAAAAGCTATGTTCATGGAATCTACGTTTTGATTTAGGCACAGATAAAGAGTGGGGAAAATTACTGACAGTGGTTTTAGCTAGACGGGTGTTTATCATGAAGGATTGGCGAGGGGGGGGGGCAGAGATTGGAGCTCGGACGAGTACTTGCCATGGAAATAACGATAAAACAAAGACAGGTTCGCAACGTCTCTTCTGTGGGATAGAGGTTGCAGGGAAGAGAAGAGAGCATCCCTCACTAAGCCACAAAGTCTATTTTGTACTTTGTCAAGGCAGGATAGGCTGTTTTTTGAAGCTCCAGCCCAGATGTGGCAGCAGTACTCCGTCTTTGGACGTACTTGGCTTTTATAGAGATAGAGAATTGCATCAGTAGTGAGATATCTTCTGGAGCGGTAGAAGGATCCCACCATTTTCCCAGCGGCCCAGGCAACAGACTTGATGTACATGTTCCATTTCAGATCTGGAGTAAAGGTCAAACCCAGGAGCTTGTCAGACCATGAAGCCTTCCCAAGACGAGAGCTATCCATTTCAATTGATGCTAGATGAGGAACAGAGCGTTGATGATGTAAAGATAGGAGCTTGGTGTTAGATGCATTAAAAGTAACCAGCCATCTCTTCCCCCACTGAACCACGCGCTCAAGATCAGAGGAGAGGGAATCAGAGAGAGCTTTGTCATTTACGGCCTTTGATGTGTTGCCGTAGATGGTCGTGTCATCAGCATAGATGTCAACGAATGATTTAAGTATGTGTTTTGGGAGATCATTGATGTAGATCAGGAAGAGAGTTGGGCCCAGGATGGACCCCTGGGGGATTCCAGCATTAATACTGTGGGCCTCTGATTGCTGCCCATCAACCACTACTCTTATGAACCTATCAGAGAGAAATGATTTAATGATAGAGAAAACATTTCCAGTTATACCATAGCTGGAAATCTTGTGAAGTAGGCTCGTATGCCAAACCTTATTGAAGGCCTTTGATATGTCAAGAGCAACTGCCCTAGAAGGAAGCCTTTGTTGAGAGATTCACTAATCGTATGAGATATAACTGTTAGCACATCAGCTGTAGATTTAGCAGAGCGGAAACTATATTGCATGTCACTAAGGAGGTTATTTCTGCTGAGGTGGTTGACTACTTCTTTATTTAATATGGATTCCAGTAACTTACTCATGACAAACAAGAGACTTATTGGTCTGTACTGAGAGGGAGATGACTTATCACCTGAGTTCTTAAATACAGGGCATACTTATGAGGTTTTCCAGGGTGTTGGAAAGGACTTCTTAAGGCAACGCTTAAACAGTTTTGTAAGTATGGGGGCAAGTTCTGGTTGAAGCTTTTTCAACACTATAATTGGAATGCCGTCTGGGCCAGTTGCTTTACTGGAATCAAGGTTCTTGATTAGTTTGGCGACCTTGTGCACAGATATTTGTATGTTGGATAGTGTGTTGTCTGTTGTAGGAGGAAATACAAGAAATTGATGACCTTCGTCGCAGAGGGTAAAGTTAGCTGCAAAGTTCTTGGCAAATAGTTTAACCTTGTCTCATGCTGTTCAAGATCCTGTTTGCTATTTGCCAAAACTGGTGGGAACCAAGCCACTGCTCAGCTACTTTGGATTTGACGGACTGAGCATATAGCTCTCTTGCATTTTTTATTACTTTTTTACAGTGGTTGCTGGCAGTTCTGAAGGCAACTTTAGTCTGAGTACATCTATTATATTGGTAGCTATGGAAAAAGTGATTTCTGTGCGTAATGGCAGCTGCACATTCTGGGGAGAACCATGGCTGGCTGTTAGGTTTTTGTTGGAATTTTTTGGATGGTATGAATCGGTCTATGCCTACAATTAACTATTCAGTCAGGTCTGATACTATAGAGGATACATCCTTTTTAAACATGGAATGCAGAGGTAGATCAAATATGAATGTACGGAAGCTATCCCAGTCAGCCATAGAGTATTGATATACAGTACGGTAGAGAGGTACATCTGAAGACTTATTGTATTTCATTTTTATCTTAACTGATACAACTGTGTGATTGGAGGATCCCAGGGGAGATAGAACGGAACATGAACATAGCTCAGGGGAAATTGTGAGAAAAAGGTCTAGAAGACTTGCATACTGACCAGTAATATCGGGCGCACGGGTGGGTTCGTGAACAATTTCAGTGAGGTCATAGGCAATGGCAAAATCATGACAGAACCTCCCTTCATCATCTGTCTTATTTGAGTGGGTCAGCCATTCCACATTATGGACATTGAAGTCACCGCAAATGTGAATGGTAGCCGAAGGATGAGCAGACGGGATGAGGTCAATTTTCTCAGATATACTGTTAAGGACAGTAACCCCACTGTTGTGGGAGAGAGTGCAAATATGAATGCGGTGGTGTAAGCAAGTGCAACCCGGAAGCACATATAAGGTAAATTAGGGTCTTCTCTGGAGATATCTCTACCACATGGGAAGCCATCTTTAATGTAGGCGCATATTCCATGTCCATGGCGATCTTGAGGGTCAGATTTAGATATTAAGTTAGAGTATCCTTTTATTATGAACTCATCTAGGGAAGTAGTCGGCCCTATGCTAGTTTTGCTTAGAAAGAATAAGTCCGGTTTCGTCTCCTGTAATTGGGTTTCAACCTCTGGAAGGTTGGAACGTAGACCCTTAATGTTGGAGAAAGGGACATGGTAGTAGGAGTCTACATTGGAGGATGGGGTTCTAGGTTTATTCACGCCTAGATATAGCTCTTTTAAATATAAAGAAATACTGTTTATCCAGTTTAAATTGTAAGAACTGTAATTTTTTTCCATTAAATGAGGAATTTACAGTATCTTTTACGCCTGTCACAAGTGTGCATGCTATGTGCGTTGTGCAGCTCATGAGCCACTGTTGTATTTGGCTTATTTGACATGCCTGCACTGCACCAAGTGCCACACAGAAGTCTGGCGATGCCCTAGCAGTGTCAGAAACCGATCTTAAGAATGTGTGAAAAAAAATTGAATAATTTGATCTCCTATCTTTACAAGCTTATAACTACTTGAAAAATGTAATTCAAACCCTAATTTTTTTTTCAATTAAAGGAGCAAAGAACAAAATTTTATAAAATAACAGGTTTAATAGCAAATTATACAATATTTGTTTTTTCAAATCGGTTTTCTTTAAAAAAGATTTGAAGAAAATCAACAAAATTTTACTTACTTCGATTATAAAAAATCGATATAAATTCCAAAAAATCAATTACCTATAAAAAATGCTATTGAATGTGTAGTTCCATTCTTCATTGTTCAGAATTTATCCATATTTATATATTAAATTCCATCTCTTTTTTAATAAAAGAATTTTTTAAATGACTATTTGAAAAAGGTGCCATTACGCAAACATTTTTACGTTCTTATCAAAAAAACAGAAGTATCGGTTTGTTTAGAACTACGGATGGACAGAAGGCAGTAAAAACCACACGTTCGCATTAGCCTTGTGCATGAAGAAATATGTGTTCCCATAGTTTAAAAATAGTCAAATTTTACTTATAAGTTTTTGCCTTTAAAAAAACAGTCAAGGATTTTTCTTTTCTTTTTTCAAAGAAATACATAAATTTTTGATTTATTATATTTTAATTCTTCTTTATCGAGTGAAATTTTTTTTTTAAATATCTAAAAAAAAAAAATAATAATAAAACCTTGAATGAAATAGAAAAAATTGTCGTCAGCGTCCAATACTTACGGGACAATATAAGCAGATCATAGGCTTCCAATTAAAAAAAAAATCAACGTGGTTTTAAAAAAAAAAGGTTTTACACTTTGGATTTTACAGGTAAATTTCCAAAAAACACTTTTTTTGTTGTTTTGTTTTAATTTACAATATATTATTTATTGATCTTTTATCTTCAATCTGTGATATATAAAACTTTAGTGATTAAATTAATTATTAAAATTTTAATAAACATTTCAAAATGAAGGGGGATTAAAAAAAGACGTTTGTCTAAAATATTATGTTCTGTTTATTGGAAAGAGCATAAAATTTCAAACTGACCCTGAAAATACCGTAAAAATTTAATCAATAGAAAAATTTTGATAGATTTATAAAATTGAATAATTGAAAAAAAAATTAACTTGTAAAATTCAATTGATTTCATTACGTAAAAAAAAATGTCTGCATGAAGGCGCGCCGGTACTTTGTAAACACTGTTTTAAAAAAATTAAAAATAATATTTCTATTATTTTTTTTAGCAACTTTAATAGTTTATTTTGGAAGTATATTCCATAAAGAAAATAAAAACCCGCTTTTAAAAGAGAAATTACGAGTTTTTTTTTTTTTATTTTATTCGCAGTTTCGTGTTAAGGGTGTCAAAAATTCCCCCAAATTCTGATATGCCTAGTGATGCCCAAAACCAACTTCTTCTTTGTATGCATCAAAGACTCGATTATAAGCCATATAAATACGATTGGATGCTTCTTTTCTCTAAACGCTACTAACTACGCCATTCATGTACAACTATTTTCGAAGAAGCATTACATAGAATCTCCAGTATTTGCCATTAGACCAAGGGAAAGTATAATGTAAAATGCAAAATAAGAGTGATCTCCCTTAGACTTTGAAATCGCATTTTTAAAAATTGCTTTTGAAAAAACAATTTTTTTTCAACAACTTCTTTATTTTGAACTTTGTGCAAATTTTAAATTTTCTTTGGCCTTTTGGCTAAGAACAAAGTGTAGTATCCCTTTACTTAAAAATTCACCAAAAATCAGGAAATTAACCAATTTTGATGAAATATTTAGTTTTTATCAAATAATGATCACGAGATATAATGAATTCATTATTTGTTATTTGAATCTTAGTGGAAAATGCAGTATTTTGTTTGAATAATAAAAAAAACAAACCTTTACTAAAGTTATGGTTTCAGTAATAAAACTGAAATGAATGAATTTATTTATTTTTCTTTTGTATGAAAATAAAGCATCGTAACTTGTAACAAAAAAAAATAATTAATTATTACAGGAACAATTACGAAAAAAGCCTCTAAAGTCGTATTACCGAAATCGATATAACTCGAAGAAAAATTCATTTCTCAAACTAACGATATTATCATTTAATTAAACATTTTTTCACAAAAACTTATAATTGCAAAAAATATTTCCTCTTTTTTTAAGATTACACTTTTAGTGTAATTTTTATATGTATGATTCTAGTATTTTCTTTGGCTGAATGGGTAATCTTCAGCATAACATAATTTTTATATAATCTTGAAAAATAAAAAAATAAAAATTTAAATTTAAAAGCAGGAGCACACAAAAATTATTAAATTAGAAAAAGGTAAAAATTATACAAACGTTCACGATAAGAATGTGCAGATGCACTCCTAGTGGGGGGGGAGAAAAACGGTCGGTTTTGCACCCCTTCCTTCCCTTCAACCACCTAGCATCATTTTAGGATAACCTTTTGACTTTCTGACATTTTGGGTTTCTGTAGAAGTCATGCTAGACGACTTTTTGATTGTGCAAAGTCAGAATTTCTCACTTTTGGAGGCTATATAAGCTATTTTTTTTTTTTTTTTTTTTTTTGCAAACAAAGTGTTGTTGTTTTTTATTGAATTTCATATCTGAGAACTGTAGCAATTATCTCTGAAATAGTCCCAGAAAACTATGTTTATCTTTCAAGGGATTTTTAGAATGAATTTGTTTAACTTCAAAATTTAGCTGAAATTGTCAGTTTCCAAATGTCGCCATGAAAACATTTTTTATTATAACTTTCTTTTTCATGTGTAAAAATACGTTTTCCATTTGAAAATTAACTTTAGGCTTTCATTTTTCAAATACAATCAATAAGTAATTGAAAACCTACAAAAACATTATGATAAACCGGCTTTCAAAATTATCTCCCCTATTAGTTTCCACCATGAATGCACATACCTATTTTTTTTTTTTTTCTATTTAAAACATTTTCCATCAACAGCTGGTTAAATCTGTCGAGTTAATTAAAAAAAGAATGAATTTTTTTTATTATTTTTTATTACATTTTCACCCCCAAACAAGGCACATTGCCACTTTGGTGTAGGGGCAACAACTACTGGGGTACTATGTAAGGATTTGGGCAGCAAGATGTCGGTTCACATTACACTTGAACTTCTGCACGTCAGTACAGTTGGGGAAGCAGGGACCTGGAATGGAATTCCAGAGTCTAGCGGTTCTGGGAAAGAAACTACTGGAGTAGAAAGATCTTTTACATCTAGGGATCTCTACAGTGTGGGGGTGTGATTTAGCAGCCTGTCGGGTTTGTCAAGGATGTTCACGTTGTGGGCCCACAAGTGCTTGCAGTTCTTCACAGCATTCACCATTAAAATACTTGTAGAACAGGCAGAGGGATGCAACATTTCATCGATGGGACAGAGGCTGAAGCTTAGATGCCAGTTCAGGGCCTATCAGGTTTGCGACTCTCTTTTGAACCTTGTCTAGGAGCAAGAGACTAGTAGCAGATGCACCAGCCCAAATATGACAGTAATACTCCATACATGGGCGAATGGTGGCCTTATAGAGGTACAGGATACTTTCGGGTGTTAGTAGTTTTCTAGCACAGTAGAGAGAGCCCATCTTCCTTGCAACGGCCCTGGCAATGCTTTCAAGGTAATTGTTCCAACTCAAGTTACCTGTGAACATTAGGCCAAGGAGTTTGAAAGATGTACTCTCAGATAAAGAGTCGTTGGCCATTGCTATAGGTGGTAGAAAAGGTTTCTTGTAATTATTGAATGAAACTAGTTTAGTCTTGGCGGCATTGAACGTGACCATCCATTTTTGTCCCCATTCCACTACAGATTGGAGTCCTCCTCTAGTGTTTCTGCCATTTCTTTAGATATGTGTTCATTTGTTTTCCTGTCGTGCCTGTTATAGAGTGTGGTATCAGCATATATACCCATCTCAGAGGCAATTTTGTCAGAGAGGTCATTTATGAATATCAGTAACAATAGAGGTCCAAGGATAGGGGCACTCCTGCATTTATATCATATATGTACTCCCCACCACCCATTGCAGCATGGTTAGACATGGAGTCTGTTTATAGTAGAGAATCCAGAGGAGATAAGGTGTGTGAGGTTGGCCTCCTGAGACCGAAGAGAGTCATACTCCAATCTAATATTAAAGTGAAAGACTGTGCCAAATACCGACTGTGGTATAAAAAATTGAATAAATTTATTTTTAATGGTCTAGTAGTCTGAAACTAAAACAGATTTTTTAAAGTCTTGTAAGCTATAAACTGCTCTATTTACACCCACATTGTGTACACCTTTCTTATCTTTTATTCATTCATTTATTTATTCAAGTAGTGTCCTGCCTGGTACAAGCATTGACTCTCTATCTTTCTCCCTCAAGGCATTCATGAATTCATTGTTGCTCATCATTCAGAACCCCTATTCACGCTGTTTTCTCAAAGCTGTTTAATGTATTGCAATCGCTTTCTGTGCAGTTATCCAGATAGTAAGCTGCAGGTTTTTTCTCTCTGAGCAGTGCCCATACTGGACGATTGTTCTGACCATTGTACCTAAAGAAAATTTCTGCCCAGCATGAGATATGAAATCATGAACAGAATTATTCCTGAGGTGTTCGTTTACATTACATTTAAATTTCTACATGTTGATACAATCAGGGAGCAGAGAGAAAATTCCAAAAGCAAACAATCTTGGAAAAGATACTATTAGATTAGTAAATTTTCTGCCATCTGATGATCTCAACAGTGAAGGGTGGGGGGTACTACTAGTTGAGTTAATCGGAGGTATTTTTGTTGAGAGTAAATTTCGTCATAATCTATCCTTAGATGTGTATCTGATAGGCGAAATTGACTTTTAATGGTCCCATTCCCATTATACTCATATCAATATATTTTTTTTTTTTTTACATTTTTATTATTTTATTAATGATTTATTTTTGTATAACTACCCAGATTTAGGGTTAAGAAAAACCATGTGTTTTTATTTATTTTGTTTTTTTATGACTTAATATTACTATTTTGTTCCAACTGTTTAATTTTTAGGGACCATTAAAAGTCAATTTTATCCATTATATATTTGCCTTTAGTTTTTAACTGGCAGAAGTATTTGGTGCTGCCCATATATTATACAGAAATAAAACCAGTGTTGTATTATTTGGATTATTTGAACAACTGTTCTCATTTTGATGGCTATTCTCATAATGCTTCAACTGACGTAAGCTCTGACCTTGTTTCTAATTTTTCTAATTTAAAAAGATGCATTAAATATATGATTGGTCTTTTAAGTGTAATTAATGAAAAGGAAACCTAAAATGGAAGACTTGCGTTAATTCCGTTGCTAAAGTAGCTCGAAAAAATAGTTGGATCATTCTACCACTCCAAAAAGTATCTAACTCCAGATGCAATCCTCTGCATATATGAGACAGATTCAGGCAAAGATGGAATACTGCTGTTACATTTAAGGAGGTGCAACTCTGAACACTGTTTGTGCCAGTAAAAAAAAAAATGACTTTATAATCTAGTATGAATTGATCTAATCTTTTCCTTGCAAACAGCAGAGATGCTGCTAATATTTTTCTACTTTATCAATATCATGTCAACAAATTTCTATTGAGTTGACATTTCTGAACTTTTGAGATGAGGATTGGTTATTCGTATTATTTGGATTCATTGGACTACTGCTCAAGATAGAAGAAAGGTTGGAGGTTACATCGATTGAAAGATTGTGAAAATTACACTCAAGTTGAGAACAGTAGTCTGATGAATCCGAATAATATGAATCTATTGAGTTGTCCTGTTATCTTTCAATCCTTTCATAGTACTTTGCCATCAACTGAAAATCTCGCTAACCCTTTTTCTCTCAGTGGATTTTGGCCTTAGTAAGGGGTGAAATATTAGTATATATGTATATATATATATATATAATGCATGAAAAAATTATTTTCCTTTAATCTTTGTTAATGTTTATTGTTATTTTTGAATAAAACCATGAAGAAATCGTGTTGTGTTTATTTCAGTTGATGATTTGAGTATTTTAACAATTACTTCAAAAGTGATGAGAAATCTTGTTGAGGGATTTAAAACAACTCGACTGAAAGGAAGACATCTGCTTCCGAATCCATTTCATCATACACCAGTTACACATGTACAAAGACAACGTTATTTTGAGAAGTTTAAAAAATTAGGTAAGTTCAAAATTTTATTCATTTTTATAAATTACGCGTAACAAAAATATATATTTTAAGTATGAATATACTATATTTATTGTAGGAATTTAAAAAACATGTTGAAAATTAAATTTGAAAAATATTTTTTTATCAATTTAAATCCTCATCTCAATAATAAAGAGGAATGTGTATTATTCATTGTGTACATGTGTGTATATATATATATATATGTCTCCGCCTCGGAGATCCTGTGTTTTTCTTAGAAAGTCGCCCAATTTTATTTGGACATATTTTTTATTTATTTATTTATTATTTTTTAAAAACAGCAATCTACGGACACGCATGTTTCGGAGCCCTACTCCTCTTCAGCGTAGCTTGACTGTTGTTAGGATTCGAACCCCGGACCTTATGTATTTCAGTCCAGCACCCTAACCCATTATGCTATGATGCCACAGACAATTTACTGCTTAGTTTTTATCATTTATCTGTTTACGCAGTTTTGTTGTTGATTTTTTAAACGATATTAAAATTAACGTCTCCGCCTCGGAGATCCAGTGTTTTTCTTAGAAAGTCGCCCATTTTTTATTTGGACGTATTATTTATTTATTATTTTTTAAAAACAGTAATCTATGGACATGCATGTTTCGGAGCCCTACTCCTCTTCAGCATAGCTTGATTATATCAAAGTTGACACTTAGATTGTTACATATAAAAATTGAAACAATAACAAAGAATCACAATAGTTAAAATTTGTTTAATTGGTTAGGCGGATTCAAATTCACAAAGAAATTGGCTGGCGTCATGGTAACGAACCCCAACTTGATGTGCACCATCCTTAGGTGGGGAGTTTATGAAGAGCCGCACTAAATATGACCTTAACATTTAAAAATTGTGTGCACTACCGCTAGGTTGTTCGCATGACTATCATATTGTAGTCAGCTGGAAAGCAAGGAAACGGAACAGAGTTCCACAGGCATGCAGTTCTATTAAAGAAACTTTGTTCATGGAATCTATGTTTAGGTTTAGGCACAGATAAAGAGTGAGGGAAATTATTGATAGTGGTTTCAGCTAGACAAGTGTTTTTCGTGAAAGTTTGGCAAGGAAGGACCATAGACTGGAGCTCAGACAAACACTTGCCATGAAAATAAGAATAAAGCAGAGACTTACAACGTCTTTTTGTGGGAAAGAGGTTGCAGGGAAGAGAAAAAAGCATCCCCCATTAAACTTCAAAGTCTATTTTAAACTCTGTCAA
Source organism: Euprymna scolopes (assembly GCF_053919585.1). NCBI lineage: Eukaryota > Metazoa > Mollusca > Cephalopoda > Sepiida > Sepiolidae > Euprymna > Euprymna scolopes. The sequence continues at coordinate 46,501,734 of NC_136495.1, read as the reverse complement.
GGCAGGATAAGGTGCTTCTAGCAGCTCCTGCCCAGATATGGCAACAGTACTCCATCCTTGAACGTACTTGGCTCTTATACAGGTAGAGAATTGCATCAGCAGTGAGATATCTGTTCGAGTGGTAGAATGATCCCACCATGTTTCTAGTGACCTTGGCAATGAATTTGATGTACGTGTTCCATCTCAGATCAGGAGCAAAGGTCAGACCCAGAAGTGGGTGGAAACATGGAGCCTCCCCAAGACGAGCCATTCATTTCAGTTGGTGCCAGACGAGGATCAGAGCATTGATGATGGAAAGATAGAAGTTTGGTTTTAGATGCATCAAAATTAATCAACTACCTTTTTTCCCATTACACCATGTGCTCAAGATCAGAGGATAGAGAATCAAAGAACTTTGTCATTTACTGCCTTTGAAGTGTTGCCATAGATGGTTGTGTCGTTAGCATAAATGTCTACAAATGATCTTAGGGTGTGATTTGGGAGATCATTGATGTAGATCAGGAAGAGAGTTGGACCCAGGATGAACCCCTGAGGGACTCCAGCATTAATAGTGTGAGTTTCTGATTTCTGCCCATTAACCACTACTCTTATGAACCTATCAGAGAGAAATGATTTAATAAATAAGATATTTACAGCTATACCATAGCTGGAGATCTTATAGAGTAGACCTTTATGCCACACCCTATCAAAGGCCTTTGATATGTTAAGAAAGAAAGCCTCTATCAAGAGATTCAGTAATTCTATTATATAACTGTTAACACATCTGCTGTAGATCTAACTGAAGGGAAACCATATTGCATGTCACTGAGGAGGTTATTTTTGCTGAGGTGGTTGACTACTTCTCTATTTAACACAGATTCCAGCAACTTACTTATGACGCACAGGAAACTTATTGGTCTGTACTAAGAGGGAAATGACTGATCACCTGAATTTTTAAATACAGGGCATACTGATGAGGTTTTCTAGGGTATTGAGAAACAATTCTCCTTAAGACAACACTGAAACAGCTTTGTAAGTATGGAAGCTAGTTCTGATTGACGCTTCTTCAGCATTATAATTGGAATGCTATCAGAGCCAGTTGCTTTACTGGAATTAAGGTTTTTGATTAGCTTGGCAACATCATGCACAGATATTTGTAAATCACATGAAGTATTTTCAGATACAGGAAAAAATATGGGGGGAGGGGGTTGAGCGGTCTTGATTGCATAGGGTAGAATTGAATTAGCTGCAAAGTTCTTGGCAAAGAGTTTGGCTTTGTTTGACGCTTACAAGATTACCTCAAGTCCATTGATGATGGTTGGGATAGAGCATGTTTCTGTTTAGAACCCTATTTGTTATTTGCCAGAATTAGTGGGAACCAAGCTGCTGCTCAGTTACTTTGGACTTGACGGACTTAGCATACAACTCTCTCGCATTCTTTTTTTACAGTGATTGCTGGCAGTCCTGAAGGCGGCTTTAGTCTCAGTACATCTATTGGGTTGGAAGCAATGGAAATAGTGATTTCTGTGTGCAATGGCAGCAGCACATTCTGGAAAGAACCACAGCTGACTGTTAGGTTTTTGCTGGAATTATTTTAGGGTATGAAGTGATCTACACCTACAATTAATCACTTCGTCAGGTCTGATACTATAGAAGACACATTCTTTTTAAATATGGAACGCAAGGGTATATCTGATATAAATGTCTGGAAGTTATCCCAGTCAGCCATAGAGTATTGATATACTGTACGATGGAGAGGTACATCTGAGGATTTATTACATTTTGTTTTTACCTTAACTGAGATAACCAAGTGGTTGGAAAATCTCAGTGGAGACAGAATGAGGGATGAACATAGCTCAGGGCAAGTTGTGAGAAAAAGGTCTACGAGATTTGCATACTGACCATCAGTGTCGGGCACATGGGTGGGTTCGTGAACAATCTGAGTTAGGTCATAAGCAATGGAGAAATCGTGACAGGACCTCCCCTCATCATCTGTCTTGTTTGGGTGAGCTATTTCACATTGTGAACATTGAAGATTCCCCTCTCACTAACTGAAAAAGAGAAAGAAATCAGTTGGCAAAGTTTATGTATGTAGTTCTTGTTTTCCTCGAGTCATTTCTGATTTGATTTGAATGGAAACTGCTTGATTCATCTCTGCATTCAACAAGATTAAAAAAAAAAAAAAACAGTAGTGGAATGGGGACAAAAATGGATGGTAACGTTCAATGCCACCAAGACAAAACTGGTTTCATTCAATAATTACAGGAAACCTTCTCTACCACCTATAGCAATGGCCAACAACTCTTTAGCTGAGAGTACGTCTTTCAAGCTCCTTGGCCTAACGTTCACAGGAAACATGAGCTGGAACAATTACATCGAGGGCATTGCCAGGGCCGCTGCGAGGAAGGTGGGCTCTCTCTACCGTGCTAGAAAACTTCTAACACCCGAAAGTATCCTGTACCTCTATAAGGCCACTATTCGCCCATGTATGGAGTATTGCTGTCATATTTGGGCCGGTGCATCGGCTACTAGTCTCTCTCTCCTTGACAGGGTTCAAAAGAGAGTCGCAAATCTGATAGGCCCTAAACTGGCATCAAAACTTCAGCCTCTGTCCCATCGTCGAAACGTTGCATCCCTCTGCCTGTTCTACAAGTATTATAATGGTGAATGCTCTGAAGAACTGCAAGCACTTGTGCCCCCACGACGTGAACACCCTCGACAGACCCGACAAGCTGCAAAATCCCACCCCCACACTGTAGAGATCCCTAGATGTAAAAGATCGTTCTACTCCAGTAGTTTCTTCCCCAGAACTGCTAGACTTTGGAATTCCATTCCAGGTCACTGCTTCCCCAACTGTACTGACATGCATAAGTTCAAGTGCAACGTGAACCAACATCTCGCTGCCCTAATCCCTACATAGTGCCCCAGTAGATGTTTCCCCTGATAGTAGCCCCCTACACCAAAGTGGCAATGTGCCTTGTTTGGGGTGAAAATATAATTTAAAAAAAAAAAAAAAAAAAATCATTGAGTTGGACTACTGTGTCATTTTTATCGATACAAGGTGCAGGTTGGGGGGGGGGGTAGAATTGTCGGGTCGTTTTTATGCTATATTTTAAATCAGCATGTGAGTAAAATGGATATGTTCATTGGACCAAAAACTATTATACATTTAATAAAACACAATCAAATAAAATAAAATACTAATTAAAAAGTGAAATCTATAAGAATCTGTAAGAGAGTATATAATTACATAGGCTATGACCTTGACCTTTGTCCTTAACCTTGAAAAATGATGTGCACCATCCTTACATGGGGGATCATCATCATCATCCTAGGTTTGGTCATGATCGATCCAGTGGTGTGGGCTGTAGGAGAGTTGTATACACACACACAAACGCTAGTACTTTATATTAGGTCGGAGCAAAAATACTTTCGTTTTTTTGACGCTCAACTTCAAGTCGAAAAACGACATTATTTTTGCACCAACCTAATATATATATATATATATATATATATATATATATATATATATATATGTCTTTGTCTATCACACAAAGTTAGCAAGTAAAAATTTTCAGACAAATCCATTTACAGTATGTAGGGTAATTGAGAAATAAAATCTATTTCTAATTTTCTTCTTTTTTTCATTTTTAAAACCTTCAAGTTTTCTTTGTTTCTTATTTAAAAAAATAATAAACTTCACTAATTCAAACGAATATATGAATGTTCCTATAAACATTGGCAAAGGATAATTTTTTTCCCCATTTTTGACAGGGTGTACAATCATCTAAGTATGAATTATTTATAAATTGATTATAAATCTATTTTCTTTTTTAAAAAAATGTAAAAAAAAAAAAGAGATTGCTTAAAATTAAATAATTAAAGATAAATATAAAAAATGTTTTTCATATGAATGGTATATATTTATTGTAAGAAATTTTGTTTTCTTGGAGAAAAATCGTTATTTACCGATTCTTCTCATCCCAGCTGATTGTAATGGAACCATGTTTACTTTTCATTTGTTAAATAGGTATAATTTAGTGCACATCTCATCAAAAGAAAGCTTTGATGTAACACCTGTAGAGACTGTTGCTTCCAGTAATGTAGACTTTCTCTTCTTCTTTTATCAGGGCATTGGTTAAGGTTATTTAAGATACAGGATGTCATTGACTTCAACATTGACCATGTTGTAAGTCTCTACAATGAATAGAACAAAAGTTATCACCAAAAAGTGTGAAATACATTTTTCCCATGACCTTGACTTTCGACTCAGATATCCCAAAATTAAATCAGTTCTAAGTTAAACCAAGTTTGGTGACAATTAGTCCAACCATATGAAAGGTTATCTGTACACAAACAAATAAACATGACAAAAATATTCAATCAAAAACATAAACCTGTTGATGGAGGTAACAATAATAAATGTGGTTTATCTGAGCACTATACTGCAGTTTAATGGATTATCCAATCATTAGAAATATATTTATAAAATCCTGAACACCCCCACATATCCAAGATAAGTTCAAAACAAGATAGAAAGCAGGCTTGATCGTTTTTTTGTTGTTGAAACAATTCTTTAGACTTCACAACTATGTGGTCAAGATTAGGATTACAATATCAGATAGAGAAAAGACAAAAGAAATAACAAAAATAAAAAGGATTCCAATTGCAATTCTTAATTTTTCCTTGAAAGAAGATATTTTTCACAAAATATTGAAAAGCGCAAATAACAATTAACATGTGGATTATTTTTATCGTTTTTTTTTTGTCTCTTGTGTTTCAGGCCTGTTGATGAAGAGATCAACTTGTTTATATGCAACGAAAGATCGATTGAAGTTTATAAATGATTTTCTATTGAAGGTATTTTTTTTTTACAACTGTTATATTTTTTAGTTTTCAGACTTTGATCAGTTTATATTCCAAAATAAAAACATTTTAAAATGGATAGGGTCAGAACAAATAAAAAAAAAACATTTGTAAGTTCTTTATGAAAAATGTCTCTTCTGTGAGAAAGAGGAAGCAGTGAGGTGAAATGATCATTGCCCACAAAATTTCACAGCCAGTTTTGCACTCTGTCAAGGCAGGAGAGGATGCTCTTCGGAGTTCAGCTCCAGATGTAGCAACAATACTCCATTTTAAGGCATATCTGACTCTTGACTGAGATACTTTCTGGAGTAGTAGAATGACTCTGCCATTTTGTCAATGATTTTGGCAATTGATCTGATGTAGGTCTTCCACTTAAGGTCAGAAGTAAGTCAATCATAGAAGTTTGTCGAAGCAGGGTGTTTCTTCAAGGTGAGAGCCATTCATTTCAACAGGGTCAAAATGGAGATGTGAGCATTTGTGGTGAAACGATAGAAGTTTAGTTTTGGATGTATAAAGTTAACTAGCCAGCTTTTATTCCATTTGTACCACACGCTCCAGATCAGAGAAGAGAGAATCTAAAAGAATCTAATTTTTATCAGTCTTTCAGGTGTTGCTCTAAATGGTAGTATCGTCTGCATAGCTGTCAACAAATGAACGAAGAATGTGTTTTGGGAGGTCGTTGATAAAGATCAGGAAGAGAGTTAGGTCAAGGATGGGCAAAGTGTCAATTTTTATGCTAAATATGTATCCACAAGTAGACTATTAGCTGAGTAAAATTGCTGACTCGTTATGAACCACAGCGTTATGTTGCAAGTGAAACAATCGCATTTGCAAGTGATTTTTTTCAAGTGGCGACTACAAATAATTAAACGCTTTTAGAGGTTGTGTTTATTTTATAGTGTTGCATTTTTTAATTTCAATAAATATTTGCATTTCTCTCATTCCAGATAATTTGTATATTCTATTAAAGATTTTTATTTATAAGTTATAGCTGACATTTATTTTGGCAAAAAGAAATTAACAAACAATTTAAAATCTATATATCTATAAAAATGAAATTGTTTGTGTGAGTGGGTGTACATTTCCCTACCAAACTACTCTGTCAATTTTCGGTCTACAGACTCGAGATTTAACATAACAGATATTGAGATTTAGGAAAATCTTTTTAATTGGTTTTCGGCTAGAAATTTGGCTGTCAAGGGATCAAAGTTCAACAATTTGACCTTTGAAAACTCTACCAAACTTCTGACAATTTTGAGTCTGAACACTTGAAATTTTGGCTGTAGGTGCTTTGGACATGGATCAAACTCTTTAACTTGATTTGACTTCAAAACAGTAAATGTTAAGGGGTCAAAATTGGGGTCAAAGTTTTAAAAAATTTTACGTCTCCGCCAATTTTTGGCCTAAACATTTGAAATTTTACATAAAGTGTATTCAGGCATGGGGTAAGCATTTTAATCAGTTTTTGGCGGAAAATTTGGCTGCCAAGATGTCAAAGTTGAAAGAGTTGACCGTTGCAGTTTCTAGCAAACTATTCAGCCAATTTTGTGTCTAAACATTTGAAATTTTACATAAAGGGTATTCACACATGCAGCAAGCTTTTTGATCGGTTTTGGGGCGAAAATTTGGCTGCCAAAGTTGAAAGAGTTGACCTTTGCAGACTCTACCAAACTCCTCCGCCAATTTTGGGTTTAAACACTTGAAATTTTAGATTTAGGTTACCTGGACATGGGTCAAACTTTTTAATATATATATACATATGCACATAAAGTTATGAACAGTACATAGGGCCCGAGCAAAGCCAGGCTGAACTGCTAGTATTCAATTATTAATGAAGCAACACAAACAAATGTTTATCAAAATATAAATTACGAATTTAATCTATTTCTAAATTTAGATTATTCTTAAAATGATTTGCATAAACAATTTGTACCTAATGTTGTTATAAAAATAATGACTACTTGAAGCACTTGATTTTAAAAATTCATTTCAACACAGAATTTGTAGTTTATTTTAACATAGATAATAATTTGTGACTTATTTTCAGATAGAAAATATTTTTGAAGCATAGAAAACTCTCAATGATAAGCATGTCAAAACATGACCTTTGCCTTTTTATGTTGCATGAGTTCAAACTTGGACAGTATGTCTCTGAAACTTCTGCCAATATTGATGAAGCATGGGTAGAAAGATCCACATGCAATCAGACAGTACGAAGGTAGTTCCAAAAATTCTGTAATGGAGATGAGTCTTGAAGATGAAGAAAATAGAGGACTTGTGTAATCTTAATATCTTGTAAGCAATTGTTGAGTAAAATCCTTATCGAAGTATCAAAACAAGTCTCAGATATTTGCTGTCAGCACTGCAACAGTTTCACATTATTTACAGAGTATTGGACATATGAAAAAGCTCAATAAATGAGTTCCTTGTGAACTCAAGGAGTATCAAAACTTATGCGATTTAAAATGTGTTTGATGCTCTGTTTGCTTAGCACCAATGATTCCTTTCTTGACAATAGTCACTTGTGATGAAAAGTGGATTCTGTTGCAAGGGGCCAAATTAGTTAAGTGCTGATCGACCATACAACTAAGAAGGTAGATAGAGGCAAAAACGACAAATGGCAAAGAACAAATGCAGATGAACCATTATAAAAGAAATTTTGTATTTATTTCACCATAAATACATGAGAAAAAAAAGGATAGCAGAACTGGAGAAAGTCAATTGATAAAGATTTTAGAAATAGGATGGTTGAAGAACAGAAAATGTTGTGCATGGACAGCAGTGGAGACTGGATGGACAGATATGCAGGGTACTGGATAACTGGAAAGACATTGATGTGGCTTTCCTGAGGTGTAATAAGATGCCTCAGGTAGGTCCAGTCCATGTGGGTGCGGCCAAGGGTTGGATTGACAGGAACAGAGATTGCGGAAAGAGCTGGATCCTAGAGTTGACATTCACTAGAACAGAGGGCCAGATACTGACAGGCATTGGATTAGGGTGCTGAAGGCTATAGGCAGAAACCACAGGAAGGAGATAGTTGGAACAGCTGGTGCAGAAAAGAGCTGGAACAGTTGTTGGAGGGAGCCGCTGAAAGTTGCTTGAGCATGGAGTGCCAGGGCTGGAGCAGCAGGAGTGAGCTGGAAGCTGCAGGAGTGATTTAGTTAGGAACTTTAGGTGATTTAGTGGACATGCCTGGGTCACAATGAATTTACTATAATTAATTAAAGACTGAATTTGTTGTAGTCAAAAATATTTGCAATGTTGTTTTATAGGATTTAGATAGTTTTTAGTCAACAATTAGATGCTGATATTTTGACTGGGTGTGAAGAAGTTGTTCCATGTTTGTTTTTAAGTTCAATGTTTTTTTGTTTTTTTTAACCTAGTTTAATGCTTGCATGCTTTTGCAAATAGTGGAAATATGTTTATTTGAATGTAATATTTTAACATAAACAAATGGAGAGGTAAACCTGACTTAAACCAGCACAAGATTATGGTGTCTGGTGATCTTCAGTAGGTGTTTGTCACTACTACTTTCTGGAAAACAATCAGAGCATTACTATTACTGTTGATATTTAATGCAATCAACTCTCTGATATGCATACTCATTTGCAACAAAGAAGACCTGCATTGATGAATTGACATGGTCCAATTCAGTTCCACAATAATGCACGGCCACATGTTGTAAGAATGACTTTGAAGAAACTCACAGGCTTGGGATACGAGAGTTTATCACATCCTCCATATTCTCCAGATCTTCATCTTCTGATTATCATTTTTAAAAGCATTTAAGCACATTTTTAAATGGTAAAACTTTCCGGTTTAAAAAAGTGGAATCAACTTTCAAAGATTGTGTTGCATTACAGCCAATGATGTTTTACCAACAAGGAATAAATAATCTCGTAGATCAATGGCAGAGATGCATAACTGTTTTTGACTCACATTTTTATTAATTTGGACTAATTTTTACTGTTAATTTTTCATGAATAAATGTATATTTCTGAACTCGTCCATTGTTTTTGTAATGACTTAATATATTAACTTTACTAGCTATACTTGCCGGACATGTCTGGGATTTTTTTTTTTTTTTTCTTTCATTTTGTTTCGGTTTTCTTCTTTTTTTTTTTTAACTGTACCACTTATTTTTAAAAAATCATAAAGTTACATTGAATGATTACGTTACTATTTAGTCATTAAATCATTAATCAAACCAAATGTTATAAAACTATAACTAATTATTGTTAATGTACTGTTTTAATCTCTATTTTTTAAAAATGATTGGATGTCAATAGCTTCCAAAATTTCAATCTTTAATAAAATGAGGATTAGCTAAAAATTCTAAAGCCAGTTAAAGTGACTTTCTATTCAATAGTTTAAATGTTTCTAAATTCATTTCAAATTTCCAAGTCATATAATTTCTTCTTTTTTTTTCTTTTTTTTTTCTTTTCTATTATTAACAAAAGATTTTGCTGGTTTATTTACAAATAACCAGAAATGCATTGTGGTGGATTTTTAAATAGGATTTTTTAAAATTTCATTTTATTGGTCCCCCGAAAAAGGAGGGATTAGACCTACGAGGGGCGTGCAATAAATAATGCCCCTGACCTACTTCCCATAGCAGTAGAGCAACGAAACTTGGCACAGTTATTAGTCTTTCTCTACATAGGAACCACCCAGAGTTATGCATTTCTCCCATCGTTTGATGCAGCTCTGGAGACCGTTTTTGTAGAACACCCCAGGTTGGTCCTCCAACCACAACATGACTTCAGAAATCAAGGCTGCATCATCTGGGAAACTCTTTCCTTTCAAAAACAACTCCATGGCTGGGAAGAGGTGAAAGTCAGAAGGTGCAAGGTCAGGAGAGTAGGGAGGATGGGGCAGGATTTCATAACCACATGCTTCTGATCTGACGACATGCGAGTTGTGAACCGAAGCATTGTCCTGCAGGAGGAGGGTATCTTTACTGATCTTGCCCTGTCTCTTGATTTTGATAGCTTCGCTTAATTTCCTCAAAAGTGAAGCATAATAGGCTCCTATAATTGTGGTATGCTTTGCCAGGAAATCTGTCATCACTACTCTGTCCTGGTCCCAGAAAACTGTGAGCATGACCTTGCCAACAGAGGGCTGCATCCTTGCCTTTGGAGGTGGTGAGTCCAAGTGCTTCTACTGCATTGACTGGGCGTTGGTCTCTGGATCATAGTGATGAACCCAGGTTTCTTCCTGTGTAATCAGTCTTTTGAAAAACTTTGACTCATCTTCTTGGCACATCTCCAAATTCATCCTCGAGCACTCAACGCGTTCTCGCTTCTGGAATGGTGTGAGCAACTTGGGAATCCATCTGGCAGACACCTTATGCATATGCAAATGGTTATGAATGATAGTTTCCACGGACCCTGTACTAATTTTGACATCTTGTGCTATTTGGCAAATAGTAATGCGCCGATCTTCCAAAATGGCAGCTTCAACTTGACGGACAGGTGCCTCATTAATGGCAGAAGGGGGGCGACCAGGTGTGGGAGCTGTTTCCACAGACTTCCAGCCATGTTTGAATTCACAATGCCAGCGTTTTACAAGGTCATATGATGAGGCATTATTACCATAAGTTTCTTTCATTTCATCAAAAGTCTCCTGTGGTGTGTGTCCTTTCAAATACAAAAACCAGATCACTGCTCGACATGCAACAAGCTCCATTTCACACCTGACTCAGTTGAAACACCTGTAAAACAGAAACCACAATTAGTTCAGAGCTGTAATTTGCCACATAACCTGTAGAGATATAAATCATTGCACATGCAAAATTTCAGCTAGATCAGACAACTGGAAGTGGGTCAGGGGCATTACTTATTGCACACCCCTCGTAGTAATTCACTCCCATTTGTTCGTTTACACTTTTCTCAATAACCATGCCTTGGATTTTTTTATGAAATTTTGCACAAACATGAGTCATGGTGAAAGTAATTTTTTGCCAGAACAGATTTTCCAGGATAAATCTGGTTGTCCCCATAGTTTTATGCAGAACCTTTTAAATCTAATTTTTCACGTCAATCACAGACATAACTTGGCTTACTGCAATTAACACTCCCAACATACAGCTTTATCATGATCGACATGCCCAATGTCAAAGTCATCATTTCCTTCAATGACAAACTTACAGCATTCAGTCCAAGGATTCCACCTGTGTGTGGCAAGTTTTCCTTCTTTTATCGCTTCATCACAATCATAACCTAAATGCTTCTTGGACCCTTCAGTGTATCATGGCAATGTGCACCAAAGAATACAAACTCTCTTTACATTTTTTTTTTTTTTTATTTATTTTTTTATTACATTTTCACCCCAAACAATGCACATTGCCACTTTGGTGTAGGGGACTACTATCAGAGACAAAAGCTACTGGGGTACTATGTAGGGAGTTGGGCAGCAAGATGTCGGTTCACATTACACTTGAACTTCTGCATGTCAGTACTGTTGGGGAAACAGGGACCCAGAATGGAATTCCAAAGTCTAGCGGTTCTGGGGAAAAAAATACTGGAGTAGAAAGCTCTCTTACATCTAGGGATCTCTACTGTGTAGGAGTGGGATTTAGCTGCTTGTCGGGTTTGTCGAGCGTATTTATATCGTGGGGGGCACAGGTGCTTGCAGTTCATCAGAGCATTCACCATTCAAATACTTGTAGAACAGGCAAAGGGATGCAACATTTCGTCGGTGAGACAGAGGCTGAAGCTTAGATGACAGTTCAGGACCTATCAGGTTGGAGACTCTCTTTTGGACCTTGTCTAGGAGCAAGAGACTCGTAGTAGATGCCCAAATATGACAACAATCGCACAAGGTGTGCTTCACCTTCACAGTATTCACCTTCATTGACATAGCAGTCCTCTTCTATAACTTGGTCATTCTCAAAACTCTCTTTCCAGACTTATTGACTCATGGAGGGGGACCCTGCATGCTTGGCTTGTTCTATTGCTTTTTTTATTTGTATAAATATTAATGTGTTTCACTGATTAAAATATTGTATATTCCATTAAAAACCTATTTTTAATGATTTATTACTGACATTTATTTTGCCGAGAAAAGATTGATAATAAATAACTGAAAAAATTCAGTTCCAACGAATAAATAATGCAAGGCTAACAAAAAATATGTTTAAACTATAAATCACAAAATTACTGTAACTTTGGCAATTTAATTCAACTAAAAAGCTTTGTTATTTTCGTTTTAATATTTGTTTTATTAATTTTGATAAAGTGGTGCTTTAAACAGAATGCAGTACACTAATTATAAATATTGTGTAATTTACAATTAATTTGTTTTGAAATGCTGTGTTTCTCTGATTCTAGATAATGTGTACAAATACGAAAACCTGTAAAAACCCTTCAAATTGTATTGCATTAGTTTGCTTTGGCAAATTCTTGCACACGGTAATTGCTGGTTGGGATGACTCTGAATGTCAACGAGCGTTTGAATCGATTTGTCAGCACACAGGAGCCATGAAGAATATTCAGACAATACTAAACTCAAAACATGGTAAGTCTCGTTTGTTAACATGGCCAAATTTACATATTTGCATATAAAAAACTGAAGCCACAGCTACAAATTTTAAATGTTTTACTACATTATTTTCTTATTTAAAATTATTAAATAACTATTCTTCAATAAGTATATTTTGAAGATTTTGCACCTACACAAAAAATGAAATTCTACATTTTTTTAGGCGATTACATGTAAACTGGAACATTTGACATAATAATGGTCTGAGACACCAAGGTTCAATCCTATGTCAAGTCATACCAAAGACTTGAAAAATTCTTTTATTAAACATTCAGCATTATAAGGTGAAGGATTAGGAGAAGTGGAGTAATTCTAGGAAAAGAGTGGCTCCTCCCCTACATCTAAAAAGGGAGCATTTGGATTACCCTCAATTATGACCACCACTTTTTTTTTTATATGTAAACCGACAAACATCTGCGAAATAATAATTCAAATCAAACAACATATTCTCACTTTATAGTAGAGAATCATTTTCTTATGTAAATTTAGCCTAGAATGATCATCCACTTCCTGACCAGCAAGCTTAATGATCACTCACTAATTTTATCTTGCTTTTTATTTGCTTTTAAAATAGTGCACATATGCAGACATAATAATATGTAATAATAAGGAATGCTCTTCTCCCTGAATTTTTTAATTTAATTTCTACTGTTAATATCTTTTAATTTAAGAAATTCTTGAATATGGATAGATTTTCTTTCAGTTATAAATATAGATAAAAAAATCACTAAGTGTTCATTTTTTACACTGAAGTGTTCACCACCACCATCATTTTTGTTCTATGAAACTAATTTATTTTTAACTCAACACTAATCTGCATGTTTTAAAAAATATTTTAAATTGTCAAAAACATATGATTTTTATTCTAAAGAGTACTGAGCAGTTATTTTTTTTTTAATTCAATCTTTGATTAAATTGGTTATGAATAATTTGAGAATGTCTCCAATTTCTTTTACCAATATCTGTCTTCATTTTGTTTTTAAACAAAAATATGGGAATAGTATTTCTTAAAGAATATGTTTGTTGATTAAAGAAATATGATATTAAATATTTGTTATTGTTCTCCTCCCATTTTATTCTCATATAAGTTTCCCATTGGTGCAACTATTTCTATTACATTTTGATCCTCTAACAATACAAAGTATACACAAACATAAGTACAGACTGGCTTCCCTGAAAAATTGTCTCAGCTTTCAAGAACTTTGAAAAAAGTAACATGCAAAATTATCTTTCCATTCTTCAATAAAATCTTTGAATCATTAATCAATCTAGTGATAATCCATTATTTTTAAAATGCTAAAATTCTTTATGACCAACAGATTTGGGCAATCCAATTCTAATGTGGATATCTTAACCGTCATTTCTGAATGCATATACCATACATTGGTGAAGCTAGATCAGTAGAACTTGATATATCTAAAGCCTCTGACAGATTTAGCAGGAAGGTCTTCCCAGGAAAATTAATTTGTATGGTATTACTGGCTGAATATTTTATATAATCAGATGCTTAGCTAAAAGAAGGATCTAGGTCATTCTTGATAGCTGTTACATCCAAACAGCATCAAATTAATGTAGGTGTGCCTCAGAGGTCAATACGTGGATCTTTATTATTCTTGATCTTTATAAACGACCTCCATGATGCAATTATGCCTGAAATAGGTAAATTCGTTGATGACATCACACTTTATTCTCAACCTGTAGACTAATCAAACATGCATATATTAAATGCATTGACTGAATTCTTAGAAAATAACTGCCAGACTGTCGTAAAATGGGACCAAAAAATGTTACAAAGATAAAGCTCCTTTTAGTTTCTGAATTTTTGAGATGAGGATTGGTTATTCCTATTATTTGGATTCTTTGGACTACTGTTCTCATCTTGAGTGTCATTTTCACAATATTCGAAATTGTTCGAACATGTTTTTCTCACATATACACATCCACATGTATGCACGCACATACGCACACACACGCACGCATATACACATCCTTATACACGCACACACACATGTATGTACACATACGTGCACAAGTACGCACACATGCGAAACGTCACTTCCCCTGAAAGGAATTCTAGACATGCGCAATCAGAACACTCACCCCGATATAAAAGTCCACAACACTATTCAACTTCCTCTTTCTTCCCTTTTTGCCTAGTTGACGAAATCAGGCAAGTTCAGCGTCCATAGCTCTTGGTTTGAAGACTTTTCTACGTGGACGACTACTATCATGAACGCACGGTTTTGCTGAGGCAAACACTCCCTTTCTATTTTCCTTTCTACGTGTGGGACGACCATTTTTCGTCCTCGACTTCATCTCTTTCTTTTCCATGCATGTAGTCGTCAACGCCTGAATGAACATGTGTTACACGTAAACCATTTTATTTTTGACATAAAATAAACAACATGTTTATTTTATCCAGCAATTGAGTTTTTGTTTCCTTCATTCCATTCGTTTCATTATTTTTTTTTTTTGTAGCGAGTTAGGGTATTTATATCCTGGTCCACAACAAAATTCCATGCAAATTTCCAAGTTTGACAAAGATTCCAACGCTTGATAAGATACATGTGAAGAAGGTTGGAGGTTATATCGACTGTAACATTGTGAAAATGACACTCAAGATGAGAACAATGTGCCAAAGAATACAAATAATACGAAAGCTTCTCTCTTTTAATGATTAGAAGAAACCTTTCTAGCAAAAGAATCGCTCTGGCTGACAGCATCGTTCCAGAGAGCTCAATGTTAAAACTCCTCAGCCTAACATTCATGGCAACATGAATTGGAATAGATATATAGAAAATACTGCAAAGTCTGCTGCAAGAAAGTTAAAATTTTATCTGCTGGGATATAAAAATTCTTTCATCTGTCAGTAGTCTATATCCTATAAAGCCACCATCTACTCATGCATGAAGAATTGTGCTGATGCACTAGCTTCTCCATTTTGGACAGAGGGCAAAAAAGAGTCTCCAACCTAATAGTTCCCACACTGTCTACCAAGCTGCAGTCCCTGTCCTATCACCACAATGCTGCATCCCTGTGCTTGTTTTACAAGTACTTCATGAAATATGCTCTGAATAAAGTTACTACATTTGTACCCACTTAACGAAAATACTCCCGGTCAACCAGACTAGTAGTAAAACTCACTCCTTCATGGTAGAGGTCTTGAGATTTTAAAAAAAAACCCAACTTTCTACTCAAATTGCTTCTTTCCTTGGATAGCTTGTCTTTTGAATTCACTTCCTATTTTTTGTTTCCCTAATTGTACCAATTGGCAGAAATTTAAATGTAATGTGAACAAATATCTTGCTGCATAATTCAACACTTAGAATGCCCATATAAGTTTGGCTCCTAATCATTGTAGTCCCTTGCCTTCAGTAGCAACTTGTTTGGTGTGAATAAAAGCAATAAAATATATATATATATATATATATATATATATATATATATATATATATATATAAATTTCTGATCAAAATAAACTTCACAATAAAATATATCTTTGTAATGAATCAGGGTCAGTATATCATTTAATTGTAAATTTTACATGTAGAAGTTAAGAAGAACGCAGTCTTTGCGGTAGAACAAAAACATATTGAGAGGCTGATTTGACACACAAATTACATTTTTATAAATATAAAAACTAGTGGAATATAATTTTGTTTTCTGGTATTGGTGTGATTGCAAGATTCAGGGGTGAATGAATAAAGTTCAGATAGTTCCTGTTGTTAATAACCAGCAAAGTGTTACTGCTGTAGATCAAGAGAAAAGTCTATAATCTATCAGGCATGTGTGTGCAGTGTAATAATTAGGGCTATGACAACAGCATATTCTTTTCATAGTTTTGATTCACGCATGTGTATCCGTTGATATCTTGTATGCTTTTATATAGAGTGATGTGGTTCTCGGTTGATTAACTGTGCCTTTATTGGATATATACTCGAGAGTCAAAACAATGATAAGAACATGGTGTTGTCATAGCTCTAGTAATGATGTATAAAAATGAAATCTGACCAATGACAATTGAAAATGGGTGTTGCATGGATACTCTTAAGCAAACAACTAACATAACTTCTGCCTAGGTTTTCCAGTTTCTAATTCTCATGATACAAGCTGCAATCTAAGGATCACTTGTTTGAATTCTGCTGGCCACTTTGTCTATAATATATCCTGTTTATGACATACCGCTGCACAATATATTTTTAACTAATATCTACGAGCTGACTAATATCCAACAATATATTAAGGAGTAATCCAGATAAAATAAAAAATAAATACACTTTTTTTTTAAATCTGAGTTTTCATATAGAGATAAAATTAATTTATAAAAAGTACATTTTGTTAGATCTGAAAAAATAATTTATAAAAAGTACATTTTGTTAGATCTGACAAATGAGAGATATAATTCTAAAAGAAGATAAGCTAATATCCCATTATATATTAATAGACATTTTAATTATGCTATATTTTCCGTTTACGGAAATAGTGTATATTTTGTGTTATGTTTCAAGGGAAATATCTTCTGAATATTCAAAGCCAACAACTAGAGCTAGTATTTTAACTTTTGTTTTGTTTGAATTTTTAATAAATATATTAATTTTCAATATTAAATTTTATTCTTTTCATATTTTCTAGGAATGCATAACAAGATGGAAATTGAGATCCGGTTATTTTTTCGTCAGGTTTTCTTGGATTATTGTGAAAATGTCCATACAAAATCTTTTTGGTTGACGTGTATATTCAGATCCTGGCCCATGGTACATCAAGCCAAGTTGTTATATTTACTCTATGGACCCGTAACTGAGAGTAAGTATAAACCTATAAAATGGAAAAGGAACAAAAAAAAAAAATTAGTAGTGTTAAACCGTCCTCTTGTCGATACACCACACGAAAGCTTTTTTTTTTTTTTCCTTTCTTTTCCCACCTTGCAACAAATCCCTGTGTATTCGATATTTTCTTCCACCGTTCGCTCTCGTTCCAAGCTGTCCAACAAAAAACTCCATTCAACCTCTGCTTTAGAATTCATCCCATTAAATAGTTACCAATTGTGTACATATGCAAATTAATGGCATACGTTCACCAATGAGTGACCTACAAAATTATGCTTGTCTTTTCTTTTCTACATTTTCTGTTGGCGTTTTACAGGCTAAGCAAACAGGAGGTCGTTTGTGAGATTGATTTCTATTACAAAAGCTTGAGAATTTTTAATTAATTTTTAATTAGAACTAGTAAAATAATCTATACTATTATTAAAACTTTGGTCCAATAACAGTTTAGTAGACTCAAAACAAAGTGGTTTGCCAAGGGCACAAAGAAAGATAATTAAATTAATTTTATTGTGAACATAGTCTGTATTA
The DNA here is from genome assembly GCF_053919585.1 of Euprymna scolopes. Classification (NCBI taxonomy): domain Eukaryota; kingdom Metazoa; phylum Mollusca; class Cephalopoda; order Sepiida; family Sepiolidae; genus Euprymna; species Euprymna scolopes. The sequence goes on along the minus strand of NC_136495.1, from coordinate 46,483,993 downwards.
TTTAGATTATTCAGACTCCTGTTCTCATCTTGGATGTTATTTTTACAATGTTTCAGCTAATGTAACCTCCAACCTCTTCAGGTGCATCATGTTGAAATCTCAAATCTGTATGGAATTTCAAATGGAACGCTTTATTTAATTCATGAGAGTAGCTAGCTTTCATTTCATCAGCCATGACTGGGAAGAAATCTTTAGTACAGGGTGGAATGATAAAATTGTCGCCCTAGAAAAGACAATATTTTATTTTATTTGATGAAAACCGGTTTTCTTTTTTGTTGCAGACTACTAGTTGACCAATTGTGTACAAATCCCAAAAGCAATTGGAGCCTTCTATTATGTCTGAAAGTGACACAATGTTTAACGAGTGAGATCAGAGATGCGCCACTGTACAACTCATGCTCACTACCGCTCCAAGTTATGACAACAGGACTATTATTAGCATCCTCAAAATGAAAATCCGGATGGTTCAACGCTTGAGAGCACAGCTCTATGAAGTTTCTGGCCACAGTTATGGTTTTTGGTGTGATTTCAAGTGAGGGCCACATCATGCCACCTCACATCTTCAAAGTCGGCTTGAAAGTCAACACCAAAGTGTACTTGGGTGTGCGCTGGCTCATAAGTTCAAAGAGACTCAGGGTTGGCTTCAGAAGCAGTGCTACGACTTTGTACTCTTCTCTCACTCATCTCCAGACCTGAACTCACTGGACTACTTCACTTGGTCATATGTCGAGAACATCACTAATATGACCTCTCACAACACCAAGACCAGCCTGATCACACCCATCTGCTGAGTACTCACCGAGCTCCTGCCAGGACCTGTGGAAAAGGCATGCTCCCAGTTCCAGACCAGTATCGAGGCGGTGATTGTGGCTGAAGGTGGCTACATTGAATAGCTGTCAGCTCTACTACATAATCAAGTTACCGGAATTGATTTTTTCAATAAAAGTTTTAATGTAGCCGATACCTGTGGCATTACCCGTGGTTTCGTCTAGTGGTCGAATTCGTCTTCGGGTCATCGTCGGTCTCCCTCCGGTTCTGCTTTCAAATCAGCTTCCAACCGTCACCTGGGCTATCGGAGAATGGCGTTCCAATCAAAGAAAAGAAAATCAAAACTTAATTGGTTTTCTTAACACAGAATTGATTATTGTCTTTGACTTTACAATATAATAGTTACACACTGGCCTAGTCATACAACTTAGGGGGTTGGCAGTTTTTGTTTCTTTTACCAAGTTCTCCATTCTTCATCTACTGTCAGTCCACGGGAAGGGATCAGCAAAAAAAAGGACACTAATTAGCCAAGTGTCTTGTTTTTATCAAATCAGTAATTCCTCCTCCCACCTTTTTGGAGTCACTCTTTCTCTCTTTCCTTTCCTCTTTTGAATTTCCTCTCTCTCTCTGTTTCCCTAATTTCTACACCTTCTCTCGGCTTTTATCTATACCAATTTTTAACCCTCATTGCACTAAGATGTTACTTATCATGTAAGTAGGAGCTATTGGTCACCTCCAGGTCGGCCATGTCACTCAACAGGATTTTAAAAACAACCTCTTTTTTTAACAGCCATGATATCGGAACAAATTCTCGTTTGTCTTTCTTTTAAAGACCCCACCCTGGCCCTGATGTGATAAGCGACAACTATTTATCTCCATCAGTGACTCGTCAAGCTGGCCACCCTGTATTGCTTTTTCTGCCAACTCGAGAATCTCATTATCATATTTATTTATTTCCCATCAAAATATTCCTATTTCTTCTCTCATAAACATCTGTTTTTCCTTGACCAAGTGTCAGTATGCCCCCCCCATGCCTCATCCTCTCCCATCCTCTATTTGAAAAGCAAGATCATCTGGTGTCGCCAGATATCTCATCATATTAAAATTAAAATAAAACTGTAGTGTTGTTTACTTTAGAGTGGCAAATTTATCGGTCCACCTTGTAATTTGTAATTGTATTCTTAGTATAGCCCACAAGGATCTATGGCTCATTGAATAAAAGTTTTAAGTAATGATTAATTATAAGTTACAGTTTTCTAAAGGTTGAAGGTTCAATCATCAGTAATGGCAATACTAAGTATACATTTGTCTGTCTCCTCACCAAATAGATCAGTTATGTTTACGTGCCCCTACACATTTTGTTAAATTTGTTTTTTCATATGTACACATATTAGAAAAATTGACATGTGCATATTTTTGGTATATTACTTGTCAGCACAAATACATCCTGTTATAATTTTAGAGTAGGTTTCAGTTCTTTTTCCTTTGTTTCTTATTTATGTGTAAGAAGTTAATTCTTATAAGTAGTGATGCCCATCTTAATATTTGTTGTAGAACACTTTAAAAAGAATTAAAAAAAAAAAACGACTTCAATATTATTTTTCTGTTAACCATGACAAAAAAAGAAAAACAAACTAAAAAAAATTTTTTGTATTTTTTTTCAGCTAAAGTTCTTTGGTATGAAATGTGTGAAAACACTTTTGAAAACTGTGATGAATTATTGCACAATTTAGGACGTATGGCCAATACTATCCATCATTTATATCATTTTGGTAACAAATGGAGTGATGATACCACAATCAGTGTACTTGATGAACTTACAAGTAAGTAGTAATATACATTGTGATTCGATACAAACTTTATACAGGGTGGGCCAAAATAAGGGTCCTATCTTTAAATTTGAATAATTTCCACAAAATAAAAGTTAAACTCACCGAACTTTATGTGTGTGTAGACTGACCCTTCCGAGATTTTTTTGAAATAAACAAAACAAATTTTGGCCGAAAAAAACTTAAAACTTAAATTAATTTTTAAAAATAGGACCCTTATTTTGGCCCACCCTGTAGAAATGCAAATATAAGGTGACCCTCCCCCCACTCCCACAAATGTCACTCATAGAATCGTTAATAAAATTCACCATCTTTTCTGCAATCCAATTTGGTACAAATAACTTATTTCTAAGGTTGACTTATCCACCAAACTTTAGTCATGAATGCCCAACAGTCTTTTTCAGTCTGTTCTTAATGTGTACCTCTGTATTGCAAACACACCTGGATACAATATACAAAATTTTCAAGATATATCTAAGACACATCTCTCTTCAAACTGCTGTGATTTTGACTGTGATGGTTTTCTTCAGTTCAAGAATGTGATTTGTTTTGATGGACATTATCTTCAAAATAACCTCACCGATAAAATCTGAGTGGTTGGGTTTAAGATCTAGTGAGTGTGAAGTACATTCAGGATCTTAGTGATGAGACAATTACTAAAGTGTTTTCACATATCACTCGATAGTAATAAAAAAAGACCGTTGAACATTCATGCCTGAAACTTGGTGGACAAGTCAGACAGAGACTAAAAATTTATTTGTACTAAATTTGGTTCAATTACAGAAAGCATTGTGAATTTTATTTCATAGGTGGCATTTGGGGGAGGGGGTTACCCTGTGTACAAAGTTGTAGTTTCTATCTGTTTGTTCACAAACTCTTCCTCTTGTTTTGGAGATAGCCCTCCACTCCCTATATTCATATTCTGAAACTACATTACTTGGATAAGTATATTTCATTTGGATCAAAGGTGATACAACATTATCCTGGGGTCAGCATAGGTACTTGATATCATTAAAGAGGGATATGACATTTTACTTTATTTTCTTTATAACATGAAAATTATATTGATAAGGAGGTTAAAGTTAGTAGCAGGAGTTCACAAGGATTCTCATTGATTCCAAGGGAAATAGTGATTGTGTTTTAAGAGGTTAAAGACTAAATTTATAGAAATTCATTTCAGTAAGTGTCAATTTATACCCCTTCAACCTCAATCGATGCAGAGTGCATCCGTTGGGCCCCACTCTAAAATTTAATATTATAATGTAAACTGTAAATGATAGATAAGAATGAAAACGGTAATATGATATTAACGGCTACAGTCAAGAAGACATATTTTTCATTTACTCCTAGGCAACAGAATTTTCCTGATAGTGTCTCTAATAAGCATTGTGTATCTGTTTTAAAAAACATATTAGTATAAATATGTGCATCATGCTAAGGGAGATAATTTATTATATATATTCATGCAAAATGTTGCTATGTGTGTTTGTAAAGCTATATTATACCAAGTGTAAACAACAGCTAAATTGAAATATTAGCATAGTTTGTAAATAAGACAATGTCTTATTTACGATAATGGATATCTGTCTAAACAAGAGCTTCATAATCTGAAGGCTGTGAGTTCAATCACTGTAAAGGCATTCTTGATGCAATCGTTTATCTGTATAAGAGCCAAATACATCCTAAGATAGAATACTTTTACCACATTTGGGAAAGTGCCACTCAGAAATCTCATTACTGCCTTGGCAGAATACAAAACTGACCCTGAAATCTAGTAAAAATGTCCTCTTTCTTTCCATACAGTCTCTTCCTCACAGAAGAGAGATTGCTAATTTTTATCTACCCTATCATAATTTTCTATGGTAAGTGCTCAATAGAACTCCAATCCATGGTCCCCACCTTCCATCAGTAAAAACATTCACAATAATGACTTGTCTAGCTACAACCACTGTAAATAATTTTCCTTTCTTTACCTGTGTATTAAAACTAAACGTAACTTTCATGAGCAAAGTTTGTTTCTTTCCAAGAATTGCTTGTACAATATGATTGCGTTCAAGTTCAATGTTAACAAATTCTTGTTGAGCTGTTCTCTTGAATAATCAAATTCTTGTCAATTTCAACCATAATTACTCAATCATGCTGATATTGCTTCACTGTCCACTAAACAAACTCATTAATCCTTATCCTCGAGTGACCTTTGAGCCTTGATAAGCAGTAATTCATTTGTACATAAAAATTTTCAGCTCCACTGCAATAAGTTAGCAAGCAATAAAAAAAAGTATGTACACAAGTAATCCACCAAAATTCAATAAAATAAAAAATATAATTCATGAAAAACTGAATTTTAACAATTAATGTTTGATTGAGAAATATTAAATAAATACTATTTTTTTCCTGTTTTTTTTTTATAACCATGTTTTAAAATAGGTAGCTATTTCAAGATGAAATAATTGTTAATATTCAACTTTAAATTATTCTCTTTAAAATAACTTTTACCTAAAAATTGTAATTTTTTTTCCAAACATTTTACGTTTCACTTATTATTTTTCAATAAAAATGTTAAGAAAACGAATTTGTTCAGAAAAAAAATATATATCTTTTGTTTTTTCTCAGCAAAAATATTGATGTTACTAGGAAAACTTTTTTATTATTCAACAAAAGAAATAAATGAATTTTGCATATTTTTTAAATAAATTTGTTTTTATAAGTTATGTGAAACAATCTTGGATCCTTAAGGCTGAGCTCCTTATTTTTCTAAAACTTTCATAAAAATTGTCCAATACTCATTCAAGAATATGTTTTCACTTTTCAATTAATTTTTCATAAATTAGCTCCATGCTGGCATAAATAATATATTTTCATTGACAAAATTGACCAGTGTTTGTACAAAACAAAAAAAAATCACAAAACTAGTATTTTTCATGAACTACGCAAAATTATAGCAAAGTTTTTATACTGCATAAGTACCATTATTTGTATGCATTAGTAATATTGACCAAAAAAATCCCACTTACAAAATAGCTAGCTAGAATGTGCAAGACTGACTTTTTACATATTTTAGATTTCCTATTCAATGTGTAACATTAAAAATTGAACATTGCCATTTATCAGCTCTCATATTTTATGTTAATTTTACATATGTTAGAGAAATACAATTACTTGTGGCATTCACTATTATATTTTTTAATACAATTAATTTTATTCTTTAGACTTTCCAGATCAATGGTTGAGTGAAAACATTGCCAATTTGCTGATCCTCAGTGGGAATGAGATTTCATCGAAGATGTTAATTAGTAAGGCTATCAATGGACGGATTCCGGAACTGTCAGAATTGCTGGGTTCTTTTTGCATTGTAAGTTATCGTTTTCTATTGTTAACCTTGCCCTCTCCTCATGTATCCTGGATATGATATTCATCAACATCTGGTGAATAGGCATCAATTTGGAAATGGAATCACCCCCTGAGCTAGATATTACTCCAAGGTCTACTCATCTATGGATTAAAAAGAATCTGATCTGGTTATGACTTGAAATTGCATCTGTTTGTATAGTGATTGCCACCTTTTTACAGAAGAAGACTATCCCTATAAGATTGTAATGTCCGAGTGCAGGCATGCAGATGACTCAACCGAGTTATTTTTAAATGTCTTGCTGTAGATATGGCATACTTACGAGACAACTTCAGTTGCATGCACATGTATAGATTTATATGATAAATAAATACAGTGTAACCCGGATATAAGAGACTTATATCAAGGCCTTGCAGCACTCTTATATCCGGATTATACTGTACATTAACACAGGCTCTGATTTGGGACCAGAGAAAATCTCTCTTATATCCGTTTTTCTTATATTCGGGGCTCTTATATCCGGATTACACTATAGTTAAATCTAACAGCATGAATAAATATTTGAACATAGTAAGTTGAAGCATAAGATTCTTATCAAAATGATTCATCTGATATCAAATAACATACAAAGGGTTGATATGCCATAAAACAAATAAAATACCCCTCCCACATTAGCTATCCCACCTTATTATTATTACAATGCAAACCTTAGTAAAGTTCATTTCTAAGCTTGAAGGTGTATATAATTTGTGCTAAATCCCAGCAGTAATACCTCTGTGACAGGACTCTAGTCTGTAGCCAGTTATACTCTCAGTAAGTATGGTACATATTTGTAAAGTTAAATAAAATGTTACTTACATCACCTAGTATTCTCAAATGTTCAACCATCTAAGTATTAACCAGATTCAGCATCATTTTACTTCAGTGATCTTTATTTTTTGTGTATTTATTCACCTCTGTTGCATGTTTGATTGCCTGCTTTGGCTCATTCAACTCCCCCATCTGTAGACTCCATCATAATTGGTCAATTTCAATCTTCACTTTCAAACAATCCTTTAATTACCTTCATACAGAATAATCATGTTGACACACCAATTCTTATTAGATCACCAAAATTAAGCAACGTAAAACCTGGTCAGTATCAGTTGGATGACCATTTGAGAATATAAGATGCTATATGGAGGAGGATGATACACTTCCCTGCAAAAAAAAAAAAAAAAAATTAATATTGTTATCTCCCCTGACAGGAATATATGGGGACCACTTGTGCAGTTAATTTGCTGCAGATACAGTTTATAACCTATGCTAAAGCTGAGTTCTCATCAACATCTTCTGACTGTTTATGTAAACAGCCAAAATATGTTGAATGAAAACGTCCTGGCTTCTAAATAAATATGAGATGACGCTATTAACCAGACAAAAAAAAATAATGAAACAACATTTAAAGCAAGAAAAAAACACTCATTGTATATAAAATTTTATGAAAAAATATTTATTTCTTTAAGAAGCAAATATAATAAATCAGCTGTTATAAGTTTTTTTCTTTTCATAAGTTACTATTTTTTTATATTTTTTTATATAACTGGTACAGTTTTGGAACCAAATTAGTTAGGTTAGGATTAGTTTAGAGTTAGTGAAAAAAATGTTATTACTTCAAGAGACTGAACCGTCTGTCCTCAAAGATTGAATTCATTATTATTTTAATCAATTGTTTTAACTTAATGAATTTTATGATTTACTCAATTTGTCATTGCAAATTGTTCTCTGGTACATTATTATTGACTAAGCATCTTCCAACTGTTTAAGTAAACTACTGGAAGATGTCGACAATAAGTCTGTTTAAATATGGATCACAAACTACATATGCAGGACTCGCACTGAATATAAGATTGTTGTTCTATAAATTTTGTCCACAATTTTTAGAAATTTTATAAGAATAAAAATCAGTGATTGCATTGGAATCAGAAATGTAGAACAGAATCAATAATTTATGATTACAATCGGAATCAGGAAAAAATTTTTGGATTGTGCCATCACTGGTATATACATTATATCACTCTTAACGCACATAAAAATTGTGTTAATCCGATCAGCAAAGATGATGATTGTTGATTAATTTGCGTGTTACTAAGGTAACAATTCCAACTTTACTCATTTAAAAAAAATTGCTTCAAAATCAAATTATGTCATCATTGTCGACTAAAAAAAATACAATTTTAAATGAATACATTTTGAAAAGTGAGATTGGTTTTATTGATTTGAAGAATATTTAGCTGACTTATTTTTATGGTAAGAAGGTGGAGAATATTGCAGGAAGCACTGTAAAATCTCCATGTGGTATCGTTTGTTCATAATGATTTAAAATATACAATGCATCATTAAAAAAGAGGACAATGGTGAATAGAGGAGAGTTTCTACAAGTATGGTTTGCTCAGAAGTTGATAAACATCTTATATACCTTATCCTGTTTTTCATAATGACTCATATCAAAATAAAAGTATATTTTATTGAAAATACAAGAGCATAAGGAAGCTTTATTCTGCAAAATATAATTAGATAACAATTTTATTGAATGCAGTTAGAAACCAGATAACATGATGTGAATTTTGTTTTTCCAAATAAATAAAAAAATGTTTATTCAGATCCAAAATTTTTTAGCTTAACAAGCCTTCATTAATTCTTTAGAGGAAGCCAGCTCAACCCAACCAGGATGAATGCCACACCAGAGGTTCTATTAATCACAAAAGGGATGAAAAACAAATGCAGACATTCACACCATGAACATTTGCTTTTTTGTATACACTCAAAAGTTGCTAGAATTTGCATATGCAGATCTCCCACTAAATCTGAGATCGTTTTTCTCTAAGGTATGTCCACAAAAGCGGCCATATTTTTTTTTTTTTTTTTTCAAGAATATTTTGCAAGTAAAACACGTACAAACTTGTTGAAGACCTGGGTGAAGACAAGTCAAAGAGTCAACTCTTTCATTAAACAACAATTTTCAAAACAGCCGGTCTCTTACTAATATAAAATTTATGGCAAAAAAATTATCTTTATTTATTTTTTTTATTAATTATTTTAACCCCATTTTTAACAGTCGTTTCATTTCAGATAATTAGACTGTTGTTTGAAGGTTTAACAGTGGTTACTTTGAGATGCCTTAAATTCAGTAAATTTACAGATGCACTACTGTCGGGCTGAAATGTAACTGACATCATCATCATCATCATTAGTTTAATGTCTGTTTTACACGATAGCATGTGTTGGACGGATTTTAGAAATTGCCTTACAAGCTAACCTATTTCTAACCAGGTTTTTATTTATCCCTCTTCCTCTCAAATGCATCCTTATCGTGTCTCTTGTGTTTTCCATGGCCTTCACCTGTCAGTTCACCTCTTTTATATCTACTAATCCAAGCATCCTCATCGATTCTTTCAATTTGACTAAACTAACTAAATCTCATCTTCAGCACACCTCTCCTTTAACTGTCAAGATTTAATCTTTCTTGGAGATCTATGTCTGTATTTAAGATTCACGTTATACATTCATCATTTCTCTCCATGCAACACATGTCCTCAACCCTCATTTGGCTAGGTTTCACTTTCACACATCATCACACTGCATACACATCCCTGATAGAAATTTCCCTTGGTTGACAGTAGTAATACTCCTAATTTTTGCAATCGCACTAGAATCAGCTCCTCCCTACACTCCAAATAATAATGCATGCAAATAAGAATTTCAATTACTAAAACTGATTAATAGAAGCGTTTTAATTGAAACATAATTTATATCAACTCAATTTTTCTTTGTATTATTCCTATATTAGTATATCAATCAAATCGAATTTATTAGCAAAATTAGCAAATTACAGACTAATGTTGGGACAATTAATTGGAATCAGAAAAATCAAAACTTTTTGAAGTATCAAAATCTGGAACTATTTTAACCTTATTTCCGATTCCAAAAGCGATTCTTTTAATTTTTTTTTTTTTTTTTTGATAATAGAAATAAACAAATGCAAATTTATTTATTTATTAGAAGTTGTTCATTTGCAACATAGAACTAAGGACCACAAAGTCTGATTTATTTATTTTATTGGTTAATTATGGTAAACAAATTCTAGAGTTGACTTGCCTATTCACTTTGTAAACCTTTTCACACCTCTTTGATATAAGGCTATTTGCCACCTCTCAGGGAGTTCACAGTTGATTGTTAAAAGATTTAAAATCCTCTGAGTTGATACTGCCCTTGCTGCTCATGGCCTTTTCTAAACAATTAATGTTTTATTGTATTTTTTCTGATTTGGGGAAAAAATGAATGATATGCATGGAAATCACACTATGATTTTATCAAAATATTGAATAAAGGGAAACCATTTAGAAGTTTGTCCAGTTAAAAAAGAAATTATATCTACACCACATCCAAAAGAGAAGAAGTAGATTCGGGTATTTGTATAACAGAACTAACAGAATAAAAAAAAGATGAAAAAACAAATATTCAAGAAATAAATGATACCAAATGCAAGATAAGTTACTCTTCTACCTACCTGTATAAGTTTATTCGTGTTTAAATTTATTTTAAATTGTTTTTTAATTCAAAACAAACTTAGTGTTCACTCTGTTGGATTAATACAAAAAATGGCTGCCCATGAGCCCCACACACGGACCCTTGATAACTGCTCAAAATCGAAAAATAAACAAAATTATGGTAGAAACACATCTAATAAATGTCAACAATCATGCAAAAAATATAATGTTCTACCAATATTTTGTTTAATTTTCGATTAGATTAAATAAAATTAGTGGGAAAAATAAATTCCTAAAATGTTAGAAATTTGTCAGAAATGATGATCATTTTATGTTAAATTTATAGACAAAACTGATTTCCGACTCGAAATTCTAAAATAATAATTATTTTTTTTTTTTGTCAGGTAATCATCTTAAATAAGTAGAATCTCATTTTGGAAGACCGAGTTAGCAAAAGGTGTTGAATTTGCTGCTGCCGCCACCGATACCATTGGCCTCTTCCTCCTCCTCCTCCTCTTCCATACTGTGTTTTCTTTTTACAGTAAAGAAAATCAATCTAATAACCGACCAAATTTTTATAATTGGGAGAAAAAATATGATCTTTCATAAACGGAAGGAAGAAAATAGTTAACAGGGGCCCCCATCCACATGCTAAGAATGTTTTTTTAAATAGTAAGATTATTATGTAGAAACTCATTCTTGATATAGGACAGGCTTTGTTAACTGTTCTGTTCCTACACTGTTTTCTTAATTTGCATAGCAATCGTCGATTATTTTTAATTATTTATGAAAATTTCAAATAGCATTAACGATAAACAAATGCAAATAAGCTTTGTTTTAAAAGAAAAACAAAGCTTGTCTCAGAATTTTCTATCAATTACAAGAAAAAAGCATTTGAGAAAGACATTTAAAAATATCTACTCTTGTATTATACGCCCCCCCCCTCCCCCCACTCCGAAGTGTATTTTTTACGTTTTGCAAAATATGTGAACATTACACATAGAAGGTTACAGTAATTTTAATATTTTAAAAAAAACATAAAATTTCTAATTAAATATTTAGAAATTTTATAAGAATCAGAATCAGTAATTGCATTGGAATCAAAAATTTAGAACAGAATCAATAATTTATGATTACAATCGAAATCAGGAAAGAATTTTGGGATTGTGCCATCACTAGTACATATGTTATATCACTTTTAACACACAAAAAATGTGATAATCCTATCAGCAAAGATGATGATTGTTGATTAATTTGATGTCACTAAGGTAACAATTCCAACTTTACCCATCTTCTATATATATAAAAGCCAAACGTCTGTGTGTATGTATGTATGTTTGTTTGTAACGCTAAAACTTTTGAAAGACGGAACCAAACTTGACAAATTTGGTATCATATCGAAGCCCCATCACCCGGATGACAAATATCGAAATTTCACGTCAAACAGACCACTAGAAGTTGGTCAACTGATCAGTTATCTTCGAGGGGGGCCCCAAAAAAACCTGTCATTATCTATATATATAAAAGACAAATGTTTGTTTGTAACGCTAAAACTTGAGATGAAAGATTCCTCTCCCCTAAGAATAAAACATATGTTCAATATCTGCTTTTGTTTTTTCATTGTTTATACGGTCCCGAGCAACGCCGGGTAGCCCTGCTAGTCTATATATATAAAAGCCAAACGTCTGTGTGTATGTATGTTTGTTTGTAACGCTAAAACTTTTGAAAGACGAAACCAAACTTGACAAATTTGGTATCATATCGAAGCCCCATCACCCGGATGACAAATATCGAAATTTCACGTCAAACGGACCACTAGAAATTGGTCAACTGATCAGTTATCTTTGATGGGGGCCCCAAAAAAACCTGTCATTATCTATATATATAAAAGACAAATGTTTGTTTGTAACGCTAAAACTTGAGATGAAAGATTCCTCTCCCCTAAGAATAAAACATATGTTCAATATCTGCTTTTGTTTTTTCATTGTTTATACGGTCCCGAGCAACGCTGGGTAGCCCTGCTAGTTATAAAATAATTGTTTCAAAAGCAATTTATGTCATCATTGTCTACTAAAACAATACAATTTTAAATGAATGCATTTTGAAAAGTGAGATTGGTTTTATTGATTTGAAGAATATTTAGTTATTATTTTTACGGTAAGAAGGTGGAGAATATTGCAGGAAGTACTGTAAAATCTCCATGTGGTATCGTTTGTTCATAATGATTTAAAATATACAATGCATCATTAAAAAGGATTAAATAAAAGATTCAATTTGAAATTTTGTACAGATTCTTGAGTTTGAAAATAAATGTTGTGAAAATAACAAACCAGATAAAAACAGTCTTCTGGAGATTGAAGGTTCAATCCTTACTACAGGCAATAATAGTTTAAAATAATATAATTAACACTTGGCTGACAGTACAAGAACAATTTAGCCCTCTAAATTAAAGAGTTGCAAGAACTGGTCACTAGTGATGGTTTTACAATTAATAAGGAAACACGGGCAAAAAATAATAGCAATAGTCAAGAAGAAAGGACAAATACAGGTGAACAGTGTAAAAGGTCATTTTGATGTCACTTAAAACTGAAAGAGCAGGATCATGTCTCTTGAAAGGCTTGAAGGCAGGATGACATCACTGTAGAGGACTAAGAAGTTAAATGATTAAATATTCATTTTTGTTAGATGTGCAGAGTTATAAGTAGGGTTGGTGCAACAGCTGGAAATTCTGTTTAGGTTCCCAAGTTTGACATACAAGTTCAAAAAGATGCACCTGAAGAAGGTTGGAGATTATAAAACATTGTGTAAATAATAATCAAGATGAGAATAGTAGTCCAAATAATCCAAATAATCCAGATAACTATTTATTATTATAAACAAATTAGTAAGTCCTGAATAAAAAAAAAAGTTCCTCTTCTTTCCAGGTTTGTGTGAAGAACAACTTTAATATCAACTATGTTGTATCTTCCTTGTGGAAAATCCTCGAAGTAATGAATGATCCTGCGGACAGAAGTTTGCTTCTCAATAACATGATGGATATCTTGAAAAGGACTATCATGGAACTACATTTTTACTATGATCCAGGTAACAAATCGCTTTATATCAATATCTTGTGATAGACATAGAGAGGACCTACCTCAGAAACGAGCAAGAATCTGTCTCGGCAGCAGGCTGATAGACAGAAAAGAAAAAAAAAAAAAGGCCAAGATGGCGGCTGTTGTCTTTTAAAGCCTCCGGTCACGCGTAGATTTTGAGCAGTATCGTGTGGTATATGCAAATTGGGTGTGCTCGAAACATTATAAAAGGCGAGTTGCTGGGAGGAGTGGAAAAAACCTTTAAGACATACGAATAGAGAACGTCAACGTGTATCTCGTGTTGTGAACAACAAACTCTACTCAACTCTACTTGTGACTAGTGAACATCTGCTTGACGTTTTAGCCAAAAAGTTTTGTTGCTTTGCGTTAGACAAAGACTTCTGATATATATCTATACGTACCTGTATAACAGATGCATTTATCCTAAAATCTTGACTAACCATCCAAGATTATTGTATTTTTTAGTTACTTCCCTTGTTTCTCGAGATTCTTCTTTCAACAAGAGACACCTCATTTTTTTAATACTTGGCATAAAGCAAGTGATGTTTTCAAATTTATCAGTCCTAATTTTGAGTTTAACTTTACCTCCTCCCGAAACAAAAAATATATTCAAATTGTTTCAAGAAGTTGAAAATAAATTCTTCATTTTATTTTTTTAGTTATTTACTAGTAAGTTACCTCTTATCAAGGCTAAACGTCACTCGCAGATAAAGGTTAATGAGATAGAATGATTGTCTGTTGAATGATAACTCGCTGACTATCTACTTGTAAGACAGGTTTCCATGGCTTGCATGCGTTTGCATTTTGGTGGCTACTCAGACATCTGCTTGCCTTGAAAACTTACAGCAGCTATAGTTTGAAGCAAAACTTTTATGGCTGGGTGCCCTTCCTAACACCAACTCCTCTAAAGAGATGAGTATTTTGTTGAGACACCATCTCATCATAGTTCTCCACTAACTAGGATATCATGCATGTCTGTTGTCAAAAATATGATCGTCTGTACAACCACACTGTTTTCTGACCTGCTATCACACTTTTGTTAAATGTCACTATCCAAGGGATTAACTGGATTGTTTATCAAGGTTTACTTCTTTAGATCCACTGTGTTCTGTCTTTGTCTATGCATATTAACAGGGTTACCTCTTGAAGGGTGTGATTCTTTGCCACATACAAACGTTCACTGTGAAGAGGTTGTTACAACTGTAAAATGGGTTATTCATGCATCACATAGTGCTAGGTGCATGGAAATCAGTCGAAGACATGGTAGAAGACGGTCTCAGAAAGGTACTACTTTTGCACATGAACTCCATTGAAAATAAAAACGCTGAATAGACAGTCTACTTGCATTAGATTTGAAAACAAAATTATGTTGTAGTCTGCAGGGAAGCAATCTTATGGTAATGAATACTTTTCAAGTCACTTTGTTTTGCTTTGAAAATTTCTATACTAATTTTATAATAAGTAAAAAGGTAAATTTATGGAAACAGTTATTAAAATTGATTGAAATACATTTCAACTTGGATCTTTGGAAACCCTGTGTGATATTCCCTGCCCTCTAAAATTTTTTGAAGGGTTTTTTTTTTTGGTAAATCTTCTGAAATGTGATTAAAAACTAAATTTCGAGATTATAGAAAAAAGCTTTGACAAAATTATCTGTTTAATTTTTTAATGGCAATTCAGTTTCTATTTAAGATTAACATAAAAAAGAAATCTGCCTACTTGATTTTTCAACTTGTGTCTAACCAAACAATTGGGTTTCTAAATACCTTTTCAGATTTTCAACTAGGAGGAGTCAGAGCATTGCTATTGTAAATCAAGGGAAAAGTCTATCAAGCATGTGTACACGTTGTGATGATGCATGGAAGTGAAGTCTGGACAGTGAGGGTTGAGGATATGTGTTGCATGAAGAGAAATGATGTGAAAATGATATGATGGATGTGTAATGTGAATCTTAAAGACACATCTGATGATCTCAGATAAAAATTAAATCTGGACAATATAGAGTGAAAAGTGTTGAACAGGAGACTTTGATGGTATGGTCACATTAAAAGAATGGATGAGTGTTCTTGAGTCAGTAGATGCAGTAGTAAAATTAGTTGGTAGAAGTATGCCAAGAAAAATATGGAAAATAATTATATAGATTGATTTGAGAAAAAGATAGATAAATAAAAACCTGACCAGAGATAGATTACTTTGGAAGTCAATTTTTTAAAGCTTTTCAACACATGCCAGCATATAAAATAGATATTCAACTAAATATGATGATTGGCATTAAGCTTACGTAGAAAAACTGAACCCCGAAAAATATTAACTTAAATTTATTATTGCAATTTATAAAATACTCATAGATTAGTAAGTATGGTTATCTCCCTTTGTTTTTGTAAGAGTTGCATGGCTTACCCAAATGGTATACCTAATCACTGTTCCCTTAGGTGTCTCGTGATCCTACATATATATGCATAGATCATCGTATAATGATTAGATCACTGTCTGACGTAAAGAACATTTAAAAAATTAAAATGTTTAAATTCAATGTTATTTCACACGGTTAATGGTAGCCGAATGGATACGGTCTTTGCTAATCAAGCCAGAGATGTCTCGTGTTGCTGAGTTCAAATCGTTGGACTGGTGTTAATCGTGACACCCTGCACTAAAGATTCCCAAAAGGATGAAACACTAGTGTCTGTAGGTATTTAGTTATTATAGTAAAAAAAGTATTATATATATATATATAAAATATATATATATATATAGTCTTATTTGTAGTATTCTGAATTTTACTGGGTTTATATAAGTGAAAATTTAGTAATCGTTCATATGTCAATAAATTTTAAGCCAAAAAGAGATGACTTAAACTGTAAGCTATAAAAGTATCATATTTCATAATTGAGCATTCATATATTGTTTTCACAAAAACCAAGACATCAAAGAATGGATTGACAGCAACAAATACAAAATACACTATTTGTTGCTATCAATCCATTCTTTGATGTCTTGGTTTTTGTGAAAATAATATATATATATATATATATATATATATATATATATCTGTGCCTAAACCTAATCGTAGATTCCATGGAAAAAGCTTCTTTCTTAGAACTGCAAAAGGATGAAACACTAGTGTCTTTAGGTATCTAATAATTGTTATAGTAAATAATATATATATATATATATATATATATATATATATATATATATATATATATATACCCAAACACTTAGGGCTCCATCCTCTTTTTCGATTCACACTACTACAGTTTAAGTTAGTTAATTGGTCATGATGTTTGGTTTCTTGGGCAGTTAATTATAATAGAGTAAAGGTACATACTCAGAGTTGCAAGTTTTTGTAAGAGTCGGTGATTTGTATGCATAGATGAAAGATAAGATCTGATGAATTATGCAGATGGAAAAACATAGCGGACATGAGCAGACAAAGAGATTTGTTCAGTTGAGAATTCTGTCGGTGATATTTAAGCATTGTGTGAACAAAAGTTCTTGCAAATTTTATATCATCATAGAAACAAAGTATTTTTTTCAGTTGCTTCGAGCTTTTTATCTTAAAGTAAATACAATTAAAACACTTTTGTTTTGTTTTTAATTAATCGTAGAGTTTTCTTGTGTTTGACCAGTTATTTTTCTATTCTATTCTATTTTAGCTTTTTTTTTTAAATTCGTTTTATTTATACATTGCTTTCTTATCAAGTGTTCTTATCTGTTGCTCTTTTTTTCTTTCAGAAGTTGATTCTCAAGATGACATCTTCTATGCTGTTAGTGCTGTTACAGAACTAAATAAGAACCTTATGCATCTCAATTTCAAAAGACTCATTGCAGAAGGGAACCGTTAAAAGATCAAGAAACCAAAAATGACTTCAGTTTCAATACATGTTTCACTCAATGTGGTATTGTCGTCTCCATTATGACATCCTTCAGGATTACATGTACTTTGCGACAGTCCAAAAAAAGAAAAGAAAGAAATATTGCATCAAAAATATCTACACATGTATATATATGTGTGTGTGTGTGTGTGTGTATGTAGCAATAAGACAAGGTGCTTATATATTTATATACATATAACAATAAGAAATATTTAGAAGAAACTTATATATTTATATATAACCATAAGAAATATTTAAAAGGACCTTATATATATATAGCAATAAGAAATATTTAAAATGAACTTCATATATATATTGTGCATCTGTGTGTATACATAGAATTAGTTGGTAAGCAAGTGTGCAAATTAAAAAAAAATATTGGTACAGAAACAGGTTTTAAAAGTTTGTATGCCCTAATATTTCGATCTGAATGATTAAATCTTCATCATGGTAAAATTTGACCACGTAAATCGAAATATCTCAGCTCAAGATTTCTTTAAACGTTTCTGTGTCAATATTTTTTATTAGTTTGTTTTCTTACCTATCATCTCATTCAATGCACTAACCATTTCATTTTTTTTATTGTAAATTTAATTTCCATTAAACAATCTTCCTCATTTATATATATATATATATATATATATATATATATATATAGTAGTAAGTTATGAAAATATATATGGCAATTAAGCTACACAGAATATTCCACATTTCATTCTAATGAGAATTCGTCAGGCTTATGCAAAAAGTTGTGGTTGTAGCGTGTTTATATATATGCACATGCTATTGAGTTTTCTGTTAGCCAATCAGCTTTTTAGTTGCCACTGCACCCATCCTAAGGATGAGTGGCAACTAAAAAGCTGATTGGCTAACAGAAAACTCAATAGCATGTGCATATATATAAACACGCTACAACCACAACTTTTTGCATAAGCCTGACGAATTTTCACGAGAATGAAACGCAGAATATTCTGTGCAGCTTAGTTGCCATATATATTTTGATAACTTACTACCTAGCTCTACCTATGTATCGAGCACTGTTGAAGTAAATACTGAAAAATGTACACACAAAATTATATCTTCAGACATTAATTTATGTGATTAAATAAAATAATCATTCATGTGTATATATATATATATATTGTGTGCGTGTGCATAAAATGATTCACAGAATCTTCAGCTCATCATTTTATTTTCAGGATCTACTCGTTTGGTCCATTCTTGAATGTTATAAAATCCTGTGATAATGTTTATTTTAAGAGAATGTTAATAATATAACATTTAAAATTATTTATGTTATGTTGAAAGTTATCATTTTAGTATGCATTTTAAAACTAAAAAAAATTTCCAGTTGGTTTTAAGATTTACTTAAAAAATTAGTCTAGACATGTTTTAATGAATCTAGACGACTTTTAATAGGTTTAAATATGTTTTAATGGAAAAAAAATACCAATATTTAAATTTTTAAGCTTGTTTTATTTTTAATAAATAATTTCCTAAATTGGATCTTGATTTTTCTTTCTTTAAATGTGTGTGTGTTTTCCTATGGAAAGAAAACTTAGTGAGAATCAACATAAAAACTAAAAGTGTATTTAGATGTATAATTTTCTGGAGAAGATAATGGAAGTTCCAAATCTTTTAGTGTCCCTACAAAGAGAACTATGGGTAAGAGCCTCCCCTAAAACTTTAAATATAGCCTGTTTTGGGTGAAATTTAATCATATGTCTAAAATTTTCAGAGGAAAACAATGATAGAGGTTATGAATTTTAATGTTCCGAATATCTATTTATCCCTTTCTAAGAAACCTATAGGCACCCACTCCCTAAAACTGCCAATACATACTTCCGATTTTAATGAAATTTAAATCGTATGTATAGGATACTAACTGAATTTTTTTTTGATTTCACTTTCTTGCGTGACTGTATTAGAAGGCGAAACAGGGGAAAGTAAAAATAAAAAGGCGATATGGTGTTATGAACATAGTGAAAGAAAACAGTGTTCTTCATTAATTCCTAAACAATACCAGATCTTCCTGCTAATTATTATAGAAAAGTTGCAGGTAAAAATATGCATTTTTATGCATTGCTGTTTCTTTTATCAAACTTACTTGACTGTTTTCCAACTTATTGAATGGAATGGTGTATGAGGAAACAATATTTTCTGTCACACAGCAAGCACATGGGAAGATCAAAACAGTCAGATCTGTAAGTCTCAATAATGGTACAAAACACACAAGAAACTCTTTTATAGGGTGACCCCCCCCCTTTCCCCCTCTAAAAAAGATTATTACAATTAACTTCAGTCTAGGCTTGACTTATTCACCAAGTTTCAGTTATGAATACCGAACAGTCTTTGTTTTATCGTCATTTGATGATAAGCATATTTGGATGTGGCATGCAAAATTGTCAATAATTTTGACAGCCTCCTATCTGGCCACTGAATTTGATTTTTGCTTTAATGGTTTCTTTCAGTTCAAGAATAGCTTGTGGATTGTTTTGATAGACTTTATCTTTTAAATAAATAGTTTTTTGTTAAACTTCAAGTCTAATTAATGTGACCCAGGAAGACATATTTAGTGCAATAAATAAAACCAGTGTGGTGCTTAATTTGTTTTGATAAAAATAACACTTGTGGAATGAGCAATGAATATGTTTAATGAATACGTATGTGTTTATTTATGCATTGTATCTATTGTGCATACACATTACTTTTATTGATACAATAATATCTTTCTACACATATGTAAGTATGTTTCGACTAGCAGCAAAAATAGATGGGTCTCCCAAGATGGTACAAATTGGAGAATTCATTTTATTCCATTTCATCTTAACTCATTTCTGGATGAGTTCTCATTTTGGTGCTCTAGTCGAAACATATTTGCATGTCTTGTACGATATATTTGTATAAATAATAATTTATCTATAAAAGTGAAAATGTGTGTGTTAAGATGCTTCTCAACCTATATACTCAACGGATTTTTACTCTAAAAACTTGCAATTTTGTATATAGAGTATTCAGGCACGTGGAAAAGTTTTTAAGTGGTTTTCATCCGAACAAAAAATTGAAAAGGCTGATATGGGGTTAAAATTGAAAAATTAGTACTTGGAGATCATTAGATTTTAGTCAACAGTTTCACGAGGTTTGAAAACACTTTCTAAAGATCGTGTTAAGTTGGTCGCTAGGTTATAGTACTTGACCTTCTGTTTTTAGGGTTGGGTTTCCATCTCAGCTCAAGTATATATATATATATTTTTTTTTTTTTTACTAATAAGAAGTGAACTGTTTAGAAAATAAACATAGTACTCGCATGCACATGTCTCAGTTTCTTTCTGCTTTTGTTTTTTTACTTCATTTTTTTTTTTTTTTTTTTTTTTAAGGAATTTAACGTTACGTTTAATACGGGACAATGTTGGGTATATCTTCTACTACTAAATAAATGTACAGCTTTGTTTGTTATTAAGTACTGTTTATAAACGCAATAGCATCCATGGAATTGTTTATTCAAGTACACCTGGAGTAGCTATATGTATATATATATATATATATATATATATATATATATAATTAAAAAAATAAACGTATTTTATCTACGTATTGCTATAACAAAGTGAGACAAAGTCATTTCAACATGTAGAGAACCCACTTTTTTTTTCTTTTTTTTTTACACAGTGATCACCACTTATCAAGGCCCGGAAGCCACTCAGGGATAAGGGTTATTGCAAGTACATTACGTTAGTGTGGAGATTTGATGAAGTGTTTACTTAAGGGAGCGGTTCATTAGGAATTTGTTAACATTGGACTTGAAGACATCCAAGTTGTAGTCCGGTGGGAAGCAGGCAGACGGAACAGAGTTCCACAGGCGTGCAGTTCTAAGAAAGAAGCTTTGTTCATGGAATCCGTGTTTTGATTTAGGCACAGATATAGAGTGGGGGAAATTTTTCACAGTGGATTCAGCTAGACGGGTGTTTTTCGTGAAAGATTGGCGAGGGGGGACCAGAGATTGGAGTTCAGACGAGCACCTGCCATGGAAATAACGATAAAACAAGGATAGGCTCGCAACGTCTCTTCTGTGGGAGAGAGGTTGCGGGGTAGAGAAAAGGGCATCCCCCACTAAGCCACGAAGTCTATTTTGTACTCTGTCAAGGCAGGATAGGCTATTTTTAGCAGCTCCTGCCCAGATATAGCAACAGTATTCCATCCTTGGGCGCACTTGGCTTTTATATAGATAGAGAATTGCATCAGTAGTGAGATATCTTCTGGAGCGGTAGAAGGATCCTACCATCTTTCCAGCGACCTTGGCAACAGACTTGATGTACGTGTTCCATTTCAGATCAGGAGCAATGGTCAAACCCAGAAGCTTGTCAAAACACGGGGCCTCACCCAGACAAGAGCCATCCATCACAATTGATGCCAGATGGGGATCAGAGCGTTGATGATGTAAGGATAGGAGTTTGGTTTTGGATGCATTAAAGGTAACCAGCCACATCTTCCCCCACTAAACCACGCGCTCGAGATCAGAGGAGAGAGAATCAGAGAGAACTTTGTCATTTACAGCCTTTGATGTGTTGCCGTAGATGGTGTGTCATCAGCATAGATGTCAACGAATGATTTAAGTATGTGTTTAGGGAGGTCATTGATGTAGATCAGGAAGAGAGTTGGCCCCAGGATTGACCCCTGAGGGACTCCAGCATTTATATTGCAGGCCTCCGATTTTTGTCCATCTACCACTACTCTTATGAGCCTATCGGAGAGAAATGATTTAATGATTGAGAAAACATTTCCAGTTATACCATAGCTGGAAATCTTGCGAAGTAGACCCTTATGCCATACCTTGTCGAAGGCCTTTGATATGTCAAGAGCAATTGCCCTAGAAAGGAAGCCTTTGTCAAGAGAATCACTAATCCTGTGGGATATAACTTCCATAGAAGGGGTGGGGACACTATGAATAGATATAAAAATTGCCAAAAACAGATCTGTCGGATTTCACTGGTAAGGGCGCCTGTTGCGACAAGCAATAAACCAATCCTTTATCCTGAAGGAAGAAGTAATTCTGGGAAGAAGCACTTTCTAACCATGTCCCCTTCATCGAAGAATGGTCTGATTGTCCAAGAATAGAAGCTTGATTACAAGAATGATTCCGAGGTGGACCTCATCTGTTATGACAACTGGTCGAAGATGTGAGGGAGAAAAACAAAAGAGCTCTAAACAGATCTTTTTATGATGAATAGCAATTTTAAAAAAAATTATCCTTTGTCTGAATCGATCTTGATGAGAAATAACTATGCGCCTTGCTTTATTATAAAATTCCATAGTAAATGATTAATAAAATTTCCGGTTTTCTTTTCATCTCATCGTCGTCGTCGTTTTCTTCTCGTTCGCTTTTTAATGTTCATCTTTAAAGGCTTTAACTTTGAAAATAGATAAGACGTAATTTCCTTCCCAACAAATAAAGAAAAGAGTCCGGAAATTCTTGTTCGCATTTTCGTTTGTTTGATTTTATTTCCCAGCATTTTCGCGTTTTTTTTTGTTTTTTTTTACCCTCTTTAAAATCCAATAAAATAGATGGAAATAGACATTCACAGGCTCGCATGAACGCTCATGTGCATAGGTGTTATTAATGGAGATATGGTATCTATCTATCTGGAGCTGTAAAACTATACTGTTATCTTTGATGGTTCAATTCAGGGAAGGGTGTTAGTATCTGTTGTTATCATGATACCATTCTCCCAGGCATTACCTCTCCCTTTCGAGAGAGTAGTGTAGCATCTGTTCTGTTGTCATTAGACTATTTTCTCAAGCATTGGCTTCTTGTTTGGTGGTTGATAAGTATACTATATGTTTATTCATCACATGAACTAGCAAAATATGCTCCTCTGGTCACATATATTGCTAGTATGTATAAGAACAATAAATTTGTCTTAAGAATTTACTTTCATGGACCGTCGGATGTGCAATCTTGATCTTTTTATACTTGAATACATAATACACATTTTGGGGCTATTGTTATTGATAAACAATTATTTTCGTCGGCAAAGGGAGCAAACGAGGTTCTACTCTATCATCAAGGGGCCAATGTTTTTTAGGATGCCATCTTCACTTTTGGAATTTAATCACATTTACCGGCAAATAACTCAAATCATCACTATTTCTACTGGATTATTTCATGTTCATCTCTATATCTGACCAGCTTTTTCTTTGGATTGTACTACATTTCTCTATTTTTCTTCATCAAGCCTGGACTTCCTTTGGAATATCATTTTAACCCATACACTTTTTGCATTATCACCAACTTTCATACAAATATGACTTCTTCCATAATATAGCGTTTTCAATTTAGGTGCTAACGAGCGAAACTTATAGCCTGCCTATGACTATCATTTTGCTAACTAATTTCTTTTGAGAATAAGAGGCCATTCTTTGAAACTCCATGGAATAAGGAAAATTAAAAAATTTTGTATTCCTTGTCGAATAATAAATCGTAATTTCTAATTTACAGAGCTTATACTAAATTCCATATATATATATATATATATATATATATATATATATATATATATATATATATATGGAAATGTATGAAAAAAAAAAATACGAAAAGTATAAAAGCTTATAACTTTTCTTTATTCGTTTTCAATTGATGACATGCAGGAATACAAAAATTATGAAAAAAAAATTAAAACTTTTTTTACAGGTACATCATTTTCGACCGATCATTCAGTCTTCATCGGTGTAGTGAAAGTATGAGCATGCACGGGGAAAAGGGGAATGGAAAAGGAAGGGAGGAGGAGAAGGAGGTATAGACAATAAGAAGGTGCCACGTCAGTTTTAAATATATACACATATAAGTACGCACAAACACGCATGCACAACAGTACATATACACATTATAAACGAAAAATGAAACAGTAAATAAAAATGAAGAAACGCGCTTTTAACGGTCCAATCTTTTGAATTCTAACGATATTATTTATTCCAAGAGAGAATAAGAATTCAAAGGATATAAGACGTTAAGAGGAGAAACGTTATGATGATCATTTGTAAATCAATGTCGGCTATGTCTCCTTGAAAAAAACGAAAACGTCGTTTCCAAATTGAACCGTTTAAAGACAGAAACGAAACACTACTTTTTATTAATTTATATATATTATTATGTACATACACATACTATATATATATATATATATATATATATATATATATATATATATATATATATATATATATATACAGATATAGATATAAAATAGATATATATATAGATAGATATAAAATATATATATATATAGATAGATATAAAATAGAAAAACATATAGATAGATATAAAATAGAAATAATATAGATAAATAGATAGATATAATATATATAGATAGATATGATATAGATAGATATATATAATATAGATATATATATATAGATATATATATATAGATATATATAGTATAGATATATATATATAATATAGATATATATATATATAGATATAATATAGATATATATAGATAGATATATATAATATAGATATATAGATATAGATAGATATACATAATATAGATATAGATATATATATATATAATATAAATGTATATAATATATATAATAGATATATATAGATATATATAGATTTATATATATATATATTAGATATATATATAATATATAGATAGATATACAGATATATATATATATATAATATAGATATATATATTATAGATTGATATATATATAGAAGGATAGATAGATAGATAGATAGATATAAGATAGATAGATATAATATAGATATATATATAATATAGATATATATATAATATAGATATATATATGATATAGATATAGATATATATAATATAGATATATATAATATATATAATATAGATATATATAATATATAATATAGATATATATATAATATATATACAGATGTATATTATATATATGATATATATATGATATATATATGATATATATATATATATGATATATATATATGATATACATATATGATATATATATGATTGATATATATATATATGAAATATATATGATATATATATATATGATATATATATATATGATATATATGATATATATATATATATGATTGATATATATATATGATATATATATGATATATATATATGATATAATATAGATATATATATAATATATATATATGATATATATATATATGATATATATATATGATATATACGATATATATATATGATATATATAATATATATATCATATATATATGATATATATATATGATATAGATAGATACATGATATAGATATATATAAGATATAGATATAGATATATATAAGATATAGATATATATATATATAATATAGATATAGATATATATATAAGATATAGATATATACAATATAGATATAGATATATAGATATATATATAAGATATAGATATATATAATATAGATATAGATATATATATAAGATATAGATATATATATATTATATATATATGATATAGATATGAAATAAAATATAGATATATATAAGATATATATATATATATAATATAGATATATATAATATAGATATATATATACATAAGATATAGATATATATATATATATATGATATATATATGATATAGATATATATATGATATAGATATAGATATACATAATATAGATATAGATATATATATATATATAAGATATAGATATATATATATAATAGATATATATATATGATATATATATATAAGATATAGATATATATATAATAGATATATGATATATATATATAAGATATATATATATAAGATATATATATATAATATAGATATAGATATATATAAGATATAGATATATATAAGATATATATATATATATATATATAATATAGATATATATAGATATAGATATAGATATATATATATGATATAGATGTATATAATATATATAGAGATATATATAGATGTATATAATATATATAAGATATAGATATATAATATATATATATATATATATATATATATATATATAGATATATCTATATATATATATATATATATACTTGTTTATTGTTATATAAACATGCTCACATCCCGCTGCTACAAACAGCCACTTGTTTCAATCAAACAACAGATATCATCAGGCAGCGACTTGACTATTCAAAAGTTCAATGAATAGGTTATTCATTGAACTTTTGAATAGTCAAGTCGCTGCCTGATGATATCTGTTGTTTGATTGAAACAAGTGGCTGTTTGTAGCAGCGGGATGTGAGCATGTTTATATAACAATAAACAAGTATTATCAGCTCTTTTTATTGAGCACTATCTAACAACCTCGTTGAATTCATTAGTCCATTACTTTTGAATATAAAAAAAACCCGAGTATATATATATATATAAATATATATATATATATACTAGCAAAAGTACCCGTCGTTGACTGAGTTCAAAAACAACCTACAGAAAATGGACTCTGATTTATGAAAGTATGATATGTTATGAAAAGGAAGCGTTGTAAATGGATAGCTTCGAATTCAAAATATGATGAAAGTAAAAATAAAATATATAAAACCCATAATTTATTTTACCATACCTTTTTACACTGAAACACTTATCACAATATTCTGTGGATCTATATTAAAAAACTTGTTAAACTTTGTGACATATTTCCATTCTATGGAGGTCAGGCGCGAACGAACAGCCAATAATTTTATAATACCATATTTCTTCAAACTGAAACATAATAATCAAAGTATACTTACGCAGATAGATATAAAAAGTCTTTATTAAAGTTTGTGCCTATTTCCATTCTTTGGAGGCCAGGTGCGAATGCAGACCCCACAATTTTATTATACCATCCCTATTTAAGTTAAAACATACTTATCAAAGTATTCTTATGTACATCTATATCAAAAACACTTGTAAACTTTTTTTGTTTAATTTTTTATTTTTATACTTTGTGGACCAGGAGCGTCCGCAGACCCCACAAGTTTAATGAATCATCATTATGCCAGATCAAACATACCCATTCCTGTGTCTCGATACATTTTCTATCATTATATGCTATCAGTTTTCTATAATAGTCAGCCATATAGGAGCCTATTTGTGACCAAACACACACACAGACGTTCAGCTTTATATATATATATATATATATATATATATATATATATATATATATATATATAGTCTTATTTGTTTATTTTCTATTGTTTTTGTTGGTTTTAAAATTATTTTGTATCTCTATCCTAGAGTAAATTTTATCCTGTGAACACAGTTGTTCGCTATTTCTCTCCTACAGTGTAATAGATGTTAAGGTTCTTTAAAGTATAGGATAGCAAATTTTTTCATGAAGTCATAATCTACATGGATCGTCTAGGTCTCTACATGTGTTTGCTTGTCTTACTATTTTCCATTCGACTCTATATATATATATATATATATATATATATATATATATATATATATAAACTAACATATATATAATAAAAAATTTAACCTAGATTTAAAACAGGTCAAAACACTAGATATCTATGCTAAATAGCACACACAAAGGAACGAGTCAAGTGGAAGTCAACTGGGCGTTTGTCCTGTAAGTGCCTGCTCATTGGTTGATTAGGAAAGGGGCCGTGGATACTAGGAAGCTGATTGGCTTACTAAAAACTGAATAGAAGGTGCGTATGTATATAAAAACGTAAGACAACCACAAAATTCTTGCATAAGCCTGAAGAATCCTAGAATGGATGAAACGCAGAATATTCATTGTAGCTTAATCGCCATATATATTTTATGACTTACTAACTAGCTCTACCTACGTATTGAGCACTATTGAAGTAAATACTTAAAGTTTACGCATAATTTTATACTTTCGTATATTAATTTATGTGAGTAAATGAAGTAGTTATATATATATATATATATATATATATATATATATATATATATATATATATATACGTTTTATTTTTTATTACCGTACCTTTCTGTTAAGTTACATTATTGTTTCTGGCCGTCTGTAGCTTCCTCAGACTTTTACAGAAATGTTCGTTATTATGGGATCGAAGAGTGAATGAGGTCGGAGATCGAGGGGGGGGCAGAAGAAAGAGGAAGAGAACAAGGGGGAAAGGTGGGAGGGGGCACTTTGTATGTCGGTAATGTTTGTTTTGGAGTTTAAGGAACTTGTGGGGGAGGATCTGGGAAGTTTATTTCTGGTGTGGTTGAGGGCATAGGGATACATGGGGGAAAGGGAATATGTGAGGGTAGGAGGAGGGGGTTACTTTAAAATTCGAGTCTTAATGTTAAAGTTTTTTGCATCTCGTTGGTGAGATGATTTCTTGGTAAGTATGTCTTGACCTGTTGGGTGTTGCTTATGTTTGGAGGCGGGGGGGGGCTATGATTCGGTTATTTATTTAGTTTTTGTTTTGTTGTTAATTGTTTGGAGAGAGTTAGCTAGCGGTCGTGGGCACGAGCACACACATGCGCATGTCCACACATATATACTTAAAGAAACGCTCACATGTACACATACATCCCCACCCTGGCGTGCAGATATATGCACATATATCCATCTGCATGCATAGACACCCGCGTTGCTCCCGCTTATGTCAAATTTTCCTTAAGGTGCTAAAATTGGGTACGTGTGTTTAGGCATGGATGCGCTTATACACAGATACATACACACATCGGCGCCCCTGACCCCAAGGAGGCGTATATGCAGGCCCATATGCGCATATTGATTCAGGCATATCTGCACCCCATGCATACATGCAAGCGCATGTGCACATACAGATACCAATACTTGTGAACACATACATCGACATATATACACAGCTGCACACTCTCATACACGTATGTGGACAGCAGGCAGTGGGCACATATACTACTTTCTTCCGCCCCCCCTCGCCCCCCCCCCGACCTCATTCACTCTTTCACTCTTCCATCCCATAATAACGAACATTTCTCTAATAGTCTGAGGAATCTACAGACGGCCAAAAAAACGGCCGGTTAGTGGAAACAATAATGTAACTTAACAGAAAGATACGGTAATAAAAAATAAAACGCATATTTGCTCTACAACAGTATTGAGCACTTTCTTTAGTTTTTATTAATTACCATTTCCACTATATATATATATATATATATATATATATATATATATATATATATATATATATATATATATATAGGAAAAAAAACTGGTAACTTAGTACAATTGTGAATTCGAGCTCCACCAGCGGATGCAGTTTTATGTTCATATTTACTTGTTTTTGTTTTGTTTTGTTTTGTTTTATAGCATATCAAGTTTCTTTAGATAATTTAATGCCAAATCAAATTGAATTCTTTGAAAATACATTTTTTAACAAAATCATTATCATTAAAACCTTTTTTTTTTTAATGGCATATCATTCTTTTTCAGTTCATTTAATGCTACCATCTAAATTAATATCTTTAGATCTTTATATTTTTATATGGATCAACTGTTATTTTTTTTTTTTTAAGTCCATAATTGTCTCTATTTTAGAACAGTTCCTTCAATATAGCTGCTCTGTAGAATGTTTCTCTTATATTAGATCAATTCAATTAGTAAAAATATGTTTGATTGTGTATGCAGTCTGGCATGCATGGCATATCAGTTGCTGTTTGACGCCAAGTAGGAATATGTTAATTCTTGTGTGGCCTATATGAAGTTTGGACAACATTACTTCCACCATTGTTTTTTGTTTTTTTGGGTTTTTTTTTCTCATAAACTTTCTTTCCCTTCATCTATTTTAGTTTTGATCGCTAGGAGTTTTTTTATGCATATTGTTATTTTAATGTTGTTGTCTTTGTTGTTGGATATATTGGTTAATCCTCATTTTTAAATCTATAGAGAAAATCTTAAAATTAGCTTCCAGGCAGACCTGGCCACTATGTAAGCCTGGTCATTTCTAGTGATTATTTTATGACTTGGAATCCAGCATAGTAATATTTCATTATCTCTTGACAAATTTTCCGTTTTACACGGTAATTTGGTTATTAATGGATTCCCAAATTCCTTGCTTTACAATGATATTAATATAGACAAAGAATCTAAGAACATATTGAATTTTCTATTTTGGGTTATGAAAATGAAATTGAATGCCATATCAACTGCACATACTTCTGCATTAGAGACAGAACTGTTATTTCTTATCTATAGAGCTATTATATATTGCAGTACATCCTTTTTGTTTCTTCATGTTCGAATCCATTTGTGAAGATTTACATATGTCTCTAATATTTGTATTAAACTTTATTTAATTCCTTGTGAAATATTAGAGGATGCATCTTTTGTTTGTAGAGTTTGCTTAAGGTTAGTATGAACTTTGGAATCTTTGTAATCCAAGGTGGGATTTTTCGTATTATAGTATCATGCACTTTTGTCAATTCCAATACTGCTTTTTTGTTGATCATTTCTATTCGAAGCCTTTTTCATTTCTTTAATAATAATTCCCTGATTTCGGATGGAATGTATTGTCGTGTGCAAGATTTGATGAAGTGAATTTCAATTTTACATAATACTGCAGAGCTAATTTCTTACTCTTGATATTTGTGAATGCTTCTTAAGCTTCTACGTACAGACTCTCAACTGGCCATGTTCTGAAGGCCCCAGGGACTAACCTTAGGTCTCCAGTATAGATTGGGTCTAGAATTTTTTCAAGTAAGTCTTTCTGGCTGATCGATATTTACAAATACTTTAATCAAATTTGGATCTGATAAATGATTTACATAATTTTAGTAGGATGCTTTGATCCGCACTCCATTCTGTGTGGGTTACCACAGATAGTAGTTATAATATTCCATTACATTTAATCTTTATATATTTCAGGTGTGAGTTGAACACAAACGCTTCATCAGCTCAAAGGCCCATTTGTCCTTGAAATAAAGGTCAATTTTCTATGGAAAATGACTCCCAAAAATTTGTATTCATATATCACTGGGATTTCTGTTTTTTTTTTGTTTTGTTTTTTTTGCCAAGTTGAAATCTTTGGTTGCTGTGCGACTTTCTCTTCTGACAAAATGAACACATTTTGTTTTACAAAATTTGCACTCGATGGTATGCATATGTTTAGACCTGTAATATATCAGGAAGTCGTTTATGTATAGAGATTCATCCACTTTGGGTGATAATTTTTTTTATTATGTTGATTATTTTTATGCTAAATAGAGTCAAAAACAGTATGCTGCCAATTTGATTTACCCATTTGGAAAAGTTATTACATCTTTGAATATATATATATATATAGATAGATAGAAATATATATATATATATATATATATATATATATATATATAGATAGATAGATAGATAGATAGATAGATAGAAATATATATATATATATATATATATATATATATA
>NC_136495.1:46422188-46447188 GCF_053919585.1 Euprymna scolopes | reverse complement strand
AGAGAGAGAGAGAGAGAGAGAGGCTCTTTATCTGACTTGTCTTGTGAAAAGGAAGTTCAAAGTTCAGGCGTGGAACTAGTTGGCCACCCTTTGTTGACAAGATGTAAATTAAAACAAATCATAAATGAGATTGTAAACAGGAAAACACTTAAAATTTATCGCCAAACATGTTGGTTGTTGATATAGAAGAAGTACCATGAACATAAACACAAAAAGAAAGAAAAAGGAAACGAGAGGATATTCTACAATTAGAGATGTCGGAATTTACACAATGGCTCCTGAGGGGATATGTGAGCTGGCAAAGAGTTTGGTTGCATGATAGTCAGCTTATAATATATTGTTTATGAGTTTGATTCTCATCAAGTATCCAAAAGTTCTTGACCTCGTGTCATTTGAAGCTAAACTCCCTAAATGCCAGAAAGCCTTCTACTCTAATAGATTCCTACTTCAGGCTGTTAAATTTTGGAATTCCCTTCCTATTTCCTGCTCCCCTGACTGTATGCAGAAGTTTAAATGTAATGCGAACAAACATCTCGCTGCTTGACTCTCCAGATAGTAACCCTGTAGACATGATCCCAAATTGTAGCCGCTTACATCCAAGTGGCAATATGTCTTGTTCGGAGTGAATTAAAAAAAAAAAATTAATAAACAAATAAAGCTTGCATTTAAAAATCGAGGAAATGTTTGATATGTTTCCCCTTTTTTTGTCATTTTGGCTCAGATATTTCTCAAAGATCGAGGAGCCCAATCGATATGAAATACATAGCTATCCGACTATTCGTTGAAGGTTCTCATCTATAATATAAATCTCACCTATCTGTTTAAATGTATGTATGTATGTATGTATGTATGTGGTGGTCAAGATCTGGTGTGGATGTGTGTTAAAAGTCCACAGATGTCTTAGTGTCATACTGTGCTTCTCTCAGACAAATCAACCCCACATGCACATCGTGACTACTGCCACGCAGACGGGGCTCTGATGAACGGCGAGTGTCCTGCGCCATATAACTGTACCTCCACTGCCTTGTGGACCAAGGTTCTTTTAACCAAAGGCTAAGGGTGAGGTAACCCTGATAGAAACCTCCAGAGGAGTTTAGGCCCTGTTAGCTGCGGCATACATGACCCACCGGTGTGTAGAGTATGCTCTGGTGCCCAGCAACCTAAGTCCCAGTCATGGATCAAATGGCATGGTGGGTGGAGAGGGCTCTCGTAAGCCGTGGTGAAGGCAACCTCTCTAGGAGAAGGAAACCCCTGATATAAAACCTGCGGCGACTGCTGCTTCCAATGATGTTGACTTGCTCTTCTTTTTGGTTCAATGTGGAAGTTGCTTAGAGAGTGGGATTGTCTCAGTGTAAAGTCTTTCCTCACTATAAAAAGCTTCAGGTACAGGCATTACTTGATATGCAATGGAATACACACTTTGCAATCAGTGTGTATCAAAAAGGCTGGCTATAGCCTGAAACGGCAAAGAGAAATTCAATGAGGACTGATGTAGATATGGGCGTGAATGGCAATAAAGGCTTTGGAACTTCCAGGGTCTGGCCTGGTAGATGTTCAGGGCACCACAGCTTAGACCCGGTCATCAGTGAATGTGCTGGACTATAGTAGGTTCATAGAAGTGACCGTCTGGCACGTGCTGGTAGTTGCGCCAGAAATATATTAAGTAATGGCAATACTTGAGAACAAGTTGCTGCCATTATGTATGTATGTATGCCTAAAACTTTCGACAGAGGCAACGGATTTTCATGAGATCAGTATCATTTTGAAACTCGACGTCTCAGACGACAAATAGCGAAAATTGGTCAAAAACATTAATTCCTTCA
Organism: Euprymna scolopes; assembly: GCF_053919585.1. Taxonomy (NCBI): domain Eukaryota; kingdom Metazoa; phylum Mollusca; class Cephalopoda; order Sepiida; family Sepiolidae; genus Euprymna; species Euprymna scolopes. The sequence goes on along the minus strand of NC_136495.1, from coordinate 46,445,365 downwards.
TCCTCAACTGGGCAGTTTTATACAAGGAGGGGGGAATTCATTCAAAACATATCGCTAAAACCAAAAAACAAAACAACATCTAAGTAAATCGCGATATATCCAGACAGTCGGCGAGATGGTCCAGGGGTAAGGGTTTAGGCTCATTACCGTTGGGTCCTGATTTCGAATCTTGCTAGATACAGCCACTCTGATGAGTTGTAGACGACGAAACACGTGTCAGTGGATAATTACATTTTAAAAATAATATATATATACCGCTCCCCATGTGGGGGTACCAAATTGGTTAAAAAAGGAAAATTATTCCCAACTCGCATTTAGGTAAAAATGCACTTTCGTAAATAATTGAATTCATTCAAAACATATCGCTAAAAACAAAACAACATATATATATATATATATATATATATATAAATAAGAGGGTGGTCACCAACAATGTGTATTTTTTAACATTATTTTATTATTCCGTGTCTTGGTTTTTCACTGAAAATTATGTTTAGATCATTGTAATAATGTTTTTAAATCATTGAAATCCTTTTTAACGCGTTTCAGACGTTCTGTGAAGCGTCCTCTTCAGAAAGTATTTAAAATTTTTAGAATATATTCAAGATGTGTTGGAGATGTAAAACGAGCATTTTTGTAGTTCATTTGAAATGTTTCCAAGAGATGGAAACGTGTAAGTGAATCTACTTTTCATTGGAATGATCAATTTTTATTACTGTTTTATTGGGCTGTGGTCACTCCTGTCTTATGTTTCTCTCTCTCTCACTCTCTCTTTCTGCTTGTGCTTTTCTTTATCTTTTTCTTTTTTTTTTCCCCCTTTAGGGCAGGGTGTGTATGTGTGTGTGCGTGTGTGTTTTCTTTTATTAGTTTGAAGAATGTGTGTGCTGTTTTATAGTATTATGAAGTTATTTGCTTCCCTAGGAAGGTAACTGTGATCCAAGGTCGTTACTAATGTGTATGTGTGAGGAGGGGGAGAACCAGCTCCTCTGAAATAAGGGTAGGGGTGTTTTCATTCAATTTTGATATTTATTTTTTTGATTCTTAGATTTTAGCATTGTGATTTTTCGTTTCAGTCTTAGACTGTTCGGGTATTCTTTATATTATGTTTGTTTAGATAAAGGGGTGTATTTTTAAATATATATAGGGGATTTTTTAATGTTTCTATTTATTTGTCTCCCCATGTGGGTATGGTCAGACCCAGGATCGGTTCCTAGAGTGGGGAAGATCTCGTTCCCCAGAGGGGAGGGGCCACTTGGAGGGGGATAGTATGAGAGGGGGGATGATAGAAGGGATGATAGTTGTCTCAGTCATGAGAGATTTCTCCTCCACTGACTGAAGGGGGAGCGAGGTGTTGGAACAGATATTACACTATGGTTCTAGGTGTTTCCTAGTGTTGTTGGTTTCGAGGTTAAGTAGGGTTGGTATTGTTCAGTGTGGTGTATTAGAAACAGGGGTGTTATGTCTGTGTGTGGTTGTATGCGTGTGTGTGTGTTTTAATGTATCGGTTCTGATTTATGTGTGAGTGTGTATATGTATATGTATGTGCATGCGAGTGTGCCTTGCATTTCATATTTTTGTGTGTTGATATTAGGCTCTGTTTAGTTCAGGACTGAATCTTGTTATGAAGTTTTTTTCCTGTGTAAGTAAATATATATATATATATATATATATATATATATATATATATATATATATATATATATAAGTAATGTGTAAGTAAATAAAATATATATATATATAAGTAATGAAATCAAAAGGATGTAGTGTTTACCTGATATACACAATGGGAACTTCAATCTAATATAAATACCAATATTTATATATAGATAATTTTATCCCAACCGAATAAAAAAGCTCAATATGCAATATATATATATATATATATATATATATATATATATATATATATATATATATATATATATATATATATATATACAGGGGGATGCAAAAGTAGGTATACAGTGGTCAAAAAAAGAAAAACAAACAAATGTTGCATAAACAAGTAATAATTAGCATGTATAATAAGAAACACAGGTAATAGGAAGCCCTATTTCCACAGGTATTCAAATTGCTTGCCGTCAGCGTTAACACATTCCTCTAATCGAGAACGAACACTCATGCACACTCTAGAACAAAGATTTTTATCAGCATCAATTTCCTGACAAGCTTCCAAAATGAACTGAATCATGTTTTCGACAGTGTGAGGCTTGCGTGCAAAAACCTTATCTTTTACTGTGCCCCCAAAAAAGAAATCCATAGGAGTTAAATCTGGCGAGCGTGGTGGCCAGTCGATGGCGCCACGGCATCCAATCCATCTGTTGGGAAATTTTAAGTCAAGTAGTGCTCGCACAGTGAGTGCAAAATGAGGTGGGGCCCCGTCTTTTTGAAAATAAAAGTCATCATTTTGGTATTGTTCATGTACTTGGGGTATTATTGTATCCTGCAACATGTTTAAGTACACAGTTTGATCAATGCTTGTGTGAAGAATAATGGGGCCAACAACACCTTTGCAAGAAATCCCGACCCATACTGTTACCCCGGGTTGATTGAGTTGTTGTTCAATAGTGATGCGAGGGTTTTCGGTTGCATAATAAACGCAATTGTGTCGATTAACGGCACCTGATAATTTAAAGTTTGCTTCGTCAGACCATACAATTTTATTTAGAATACCGTTACCTTCAAGTTCCTCGCTCAGGATGTTTTCAGAAAATTGTAAACGACGATCTTCCAATAAACCATGTATCAATCGAGGCGTGTACATCTTTGGACCGGCACGATTCATCAGGCGCCCCAATGATCTACGCTCAATACCAAGTTCAGATGAGGCTCTGTATTTCGATTTCTGTGGGCTCTGAGTGAATGCCTGAGCAACTTTGAATTCATTTTCTTGTGTGGTCACAGTAATTGGTCGACCACTTCTCGGTGCATTGTGGATACTCCCTGTCTGTTCACATTTGTCACGCAGTCGATAAACCGTGAGCCTTGTTGGGGGAGGTGTTGCAAAGGTTTTGACCCACTGTTCTCTTACGCGTTCACTATTTTCTGTCTTCCGGTATTGTTTTATTATCCATTTTCGCTGTTCGTCAGTCAAATTACCAGCCATGGTTAAATTGCCAATTTAACTGAAAAAATAAAAATAAATGATTCAAAGTACATACACTTTAATCGAAAGGAAATTTAATTAATAAAAACAAAAGACTAAAAGTATATGCATTTTTACTTTAAGGTATGTAGCTTTCAGTTCAGTAAAATGTCAATAATTTCAATACTGTATACCTACTTTTGCATCCCCCCCCCTGTATATATATATATATATATATATATATATATATATATATACAGCGCCGGCAAAAAGAAAGTCTGCATTTGTAATTTTTTTCAAAAACTGAAAATTTAAGCTAAATTTAATGTAACTGCTTAAACAACCTATACATCATTTTATTCGCCTTTTATTCCTCTATAATTTTATCTGTTCATATTTGACTTTTAATTGAAATATTCTAGTGTTCACGTCAATTTAAAAAAATAACTTCAAATTGAGGAGGCAAAAAGAAAGTCCGCAGCAAAAATTCACTTAAATTATGACCCCTAAATCAGTTGTAAATATCCACCAACAGGCAACAAAGTATCTCTAATCGCAATTGTTGTTATTCCAGGTTATACAACGTAACATTTAGTCCATATGCCACGACTTTTCTTAGTGATCACCAGGAGCTCATTAATCTCCGCTTTCTGGTTTATCCAATCGAGGAATCAACCACAGATTGAAATGTGATGAGAAAACTGTATGAAAGATTGTACAAAAGCACCAAAACACCGGAAGTGTTGTGATGCCCCTAAATCTGGTCGTACTAGAGTTACTTCTAACAGGGAAGACAATGCTATCAAAATTGGCAGCCTAAGAAACAGATTTAAAACTGCTCCCCAAATCCAACAACAGTGCAATCTTGTTAAAAAGTGCTCTCTTTCTACTGTCAAGATCAGATTAAAAAAATTAAATTTGTGAGGATATGTTGCAAGACGCAAGCTAATGATTTCTGTAAAGAACAAAAAGCGCTGTCTGGACTTCGTCAGATGCAATGAAGATCATGACTCTTCATATTGGTCAATAGTGCTTTTTAGCAACAAAACAAGTTCAATAGGCTAGTCAGTGATGGTAAACAGTACGTTCGTCGGAGGAAAGACGAAGAATTTAATCCTAGGTGTTCAGTTTCAACTCTGCAAGGTAGTGGAGGTTCAGTTTTGGTGTGGGGCATTATTAGTACCAATGGTCCAAGGCCTATAGTTCGCTTGCAAGGTCGAATTAATTTGGCCAAGTACATTAATATGTTGACTGAGCATTTTCTACCCTATTTTGGTCAGAATTTGGATGATAATCCCATCTTCATGCAGGATAATGCTCCCATTCACACAACTGGCAATGTCAAGAGGTTCTTGGAAGAGCATGATATTCCATATTTGGATTGGCCTGCACAATCTCCAGACCTCAATCCTATCGAAAACGTATGGCATTACATCAAGCAACAGCTACGCAATGATAAAATTTTAAATTTGGAAGAACTTTGGACAAAAATTAAAGAAAAGTAGGATGCCTTTTACCAGGAGTATTGCTGCAGTCTAATTCAATGTATTCCCAAAAAGATTGCAGGCTGTCAAATTGCAGAAGGGCTATGCTACTAAATATTAATTAGTTCATTGTATTCCTGTTGTATTTGTGTTGCATTAATGTCCTAAAGTTACATTTAAATAACAATTTTCCATTGTGAGGACTTTCTTTTTGCCTCCTCAATTTGAAGTTATTTTTTAAAATTGACGTGAACACTAGAATATTTCAATTAAAAGTCAAATATGAACAGGTAAAATTATAGAGGAATAAAAGGCCGATCAAATGAGGTATAGTTTGTTTAAACAGTTACATGAAATTTAGCTTAAATTTGCAGTTTTTGAAAAAATTACAAGTGCAGACTTTCTTTTTGCCGCCTCTGTGTGTGTGTGTGTGTGTATATATATAATATATATATATATATATATATATATATATATACGCACACACGCATATATATATATATGTATATATTATTTTAATAATGAATATTTAAAGATTATTTACATATGTATAGGTTTCCTCCTTGTCGAATCATCAACGTAGAGATAACCATTCATGCCAGTCGCACGATTCGAACCCATAACAATTGTTATATCTAACTCCACTGTTTTCAGTCAATGAAGGAAAAATCCCCCCAGACAGATGCAATTTTAATTTGTGTTCCAATCCATATTGCCTCCTTTTAGAAACTGGATTTTCCTCCCACTTTAAAACCAACCATGTCTTTGTGGGGAAGCAAATAAATAGGCGAAATCAATGTCAGTCCGAAAATAATGCAAAAGATTTTTTTTTTTTTTTTTATAAACCTTTAGATGTAAATAGAAAAGGAATTTATAGTAAATCTCTATTTTTAGAGTCCAAGCTTTTAAATGCGGATTTTTCTCTCTTCAGATTTCCTCTGTGGTTTTGAGGAGAGGGGAGGGAAAGGAGTGGACACACTGCTCATTTAAAAAAAAAAATGTTTATTAAAGGTCCGGTTCACAAAGACTATATTAAAAAAATAAAAAGGATATAACATATTTTAAGATGAGGTCATTTGAATTTTTCCGTCGTTATTCTGCTGATCGGCTAGTTAATTGTAGTCATTTGGATACGTTTGGAATGTGTTAAAAAAAAAAGAAAGAAAGAAAAGAAAAGAAAGGGAGAGAAGCAGTGCTTATCTTATTATATTGACTTGTTCATTAGTCAATGTGTTTTTCTGCTGTTCAAAACGCATTTCCCATACAATCCGGATTTACAATGGAAGAAGTTACAATGACGCGTGTTCGATTTGAATCACATTTACACTTCCGAATGAAAACAGGTAAGATAGGTTTCGTTTGGCTGTTTTGTTTTACGACAGATCAACACCCATTGGGTGACTTAATATCAAAGTCAGTTATTTATTAAATATTTTTTTTCATATACAAAGGGGTCACCATTTATCAAGGCTTGGAGGCCTTTCAAGGAGAAGGGTTAATGTGTGTACGGTAGTCATTGGAGCAGGAGCGTAGTAATCGTTAGTAGTCAAAATTTGGTATGATTAGATAATTCAAGAGGACAGTTCGATGAGAACTTGTTTATGTTGGACTTGAAAACGACAATATTGAAGTCAGCTGAAAATCAGACCAGTAGAACAAAGTTCCACAGGCGGGCAGTTCTAGGAAAGAAATTAACCTCCTCTATTTATCTTGAACGAACAGCATCTGTTCTCAAAGTCCATACTATTTCATTTGTTCCCACTTAAATCCCACTACTACTTTAAGACCGATTTGTTTGTTCTCAGTGCTAAACAAATCGGAAAACAACGGATAATCTATTCTTAGAAAGCGTTCGGAAGGTCTTACTAACCTGCCTCTGTTGCTATTGTTTTCTTTCTTTTCGGGGTGTTTTTTTTTTTTTTTTTTTTTTTCACACGTGAGCATTTTAGTTTTTGGGGAAAATCTTTTTGCTTCCATTTTTGAAGAATTCCACTTCGAACAAAGGGAGACAATTCAAGAAGTTCTTGAAGTTTTGCAAAGAATTTCTCTGAAAGTGAAAACAAACTCCGCTTTTTAAGTGATACGTTTTTACATAATGACAACTTTCACCCATTTCAGAATTTTCTTTTCTTAGAGAGAATGTTCATTACAATGTTCGTTTGAAAAAATTGTTATTCATTCTGAAAAAAAAAGTTGGTTTTTAGTTTTTTTTTTTTAATTATACATTTTCACATCATAATCACATTCATTCATTTCATAAAAATACAAAAAAGAAGTGCCTATTGTTGAAATATCTAATTATTTTATAAAAAATATCATTAAAAAATATATATAAAATTATCAGATTCCACATCTTTTTTTTATATTCTTTGTTATCAGATTCCACATCTTTTTTTCCAGTAAAATTGTAAATATCTCTTGTAAATAAAATTTTATTTTTTATTTATTTATTTTTTTTACTCATGAGTACAGCCAGGGAAGCAGGCAGCAGGAAGGGAATTCTAGAGTCTAGCTGTTCAAGGGAAGAAACTATTAGAATAGAAACCTTTTTGGCATTTAGGGACAACAACCGTGAAGGGGTGGGATCTTATTGCTAAGCAGGTTTGCTAAGCAGGTTTGTCGGGGATATGTACGTCGAGGGGTTACAAGTGAAACGAGTTCATCAGAACACATTCCATTACAATATTTGTAAAACAGGCACAGAGATGCAACATTGTGGTGATGGGACAGGGGCTGGAGCTTAGTTGATAAAGTGGGGCCCGATTAGATTGACAACTCTTTTTCAGATCAGTGTTTATATTTTTAAGCAGACTTGTTCATAGAGTGAATATTATGACAACACATTTTTATACAAGAAATAAGAATAAAACATGTTCATTTATTTGCTGAAGAAAGTTGGGTTAATAGTCACAAATCAAAATGTTCATAGTGTGAAATATGTGTGGACGTAAATAATATATTTAGGTGAGTATTTGGCAGCGTGGTTCTGTGTATGTGTGTTGGTTTACCTTGTTCTTGTTAGTGTGTGGATAGATGAGAGTAGCAGTTTCTGTTCGCTTGACTGTCACTATGTCGAATATGTGTGCAAAATAAAGAAGGCTATTACATGAGTTATTAAGTTCTTTTCAGCATGCCTAGCAAAAGTCACGTGGGTGGGGGTGGGGGATTATAGAATTCTTGAGGTCCTATTCGATGCGGCCAGTTGGTAAGATCTGGAGAAAACTGATTTTGTTGACAAAGTCTTATAGGAGTTTCTAAGTTCGTATTGGCTTATTACTTTCACATAGATGTGTTACTTGTGAAGTTTGAAACGATTTTCATTGGTTGAAAATACTTTGAGTTAACACGTTCCTGTGAAAACTTACGGGAGGGAAGAGGAAAAAGAATTCCAACAAAGAGGAAAAAGAAAGAATGTAGCAATTAGAGCCCCTTGCTTTTTAGAGTTTTAGGAGTCATTTTATGTACATTCTGAAAAGAACGATATCGAAAAAATGGATAGTCTACTTTTAGAAAGAGTTGGGAGGGTCTTGCATGACTGACCCAATTATATGTTACTTCAAACTTAAGCGTGGCAGACCAAAGAAAATGCTAGATATAAATTTTTCCTCATCGTCACATGATGAAAAGTTTCGGAAATAGATGGCGCTCACATTGTCATAATGTTGGATATAATTTACATTAGTATTCTGTCAATTAACCAGCCAAATCTCTGGGCTTTAACATTAGTGTTCATCCAAGCTGAGGTTTGCTTTTTTTTTATCTTTCTAACAACCTAGCGTCTGACTTGATTCATTTTCAGAATGCAATATGAATTTGCTCTGTCCGAGATGCCTCTCCTAGGCATTACCATCTTCTTTGGAAGGGGAGAGTTATTCTTGTCAGTCATCTGAAATGCTTCTACTGGGAAATGCCGACATGTTCATTCTCGCCTATTTTGGGATCCAACCAGAGGACCCTTTCAGAGAGGAGGCTGGTTTGCTCCAACTTGTGGTCTTTCTGCTGCAGTGGGTAACTATTAAATCGGGTCAATAAGTTAATTATAATAATTTTTATGATCTTGGAATGTTGTGTAAAGAAAGAAAGAAAGAAAGAAAGAAAGAACGGACACAGCCCGTCTTGTTGAACGGGATTATGAGTCAATGAGATTTTTTTTTCTACTCTGTACGCCAAGGTATTGAACATTTCAGCCAGGATTTACAATGGAGGAAGTGCAAGTTGAATCACATTTACGATTTACAACTAAGAAAGGTAAGAAGATTAAATCTGGACAGTATAGAGAAATGTAGGCAGAACAACCATGTTAAAAGAATGGATGAGGTTATAGATGTAGAACAGTTGAGGTAGCAAGACCAATTGGTAGAGGAAAGACAGGGAAAACATGGGAAGAAGTAACTGAGCTAATGGCCTCCCCTGTCCAAGGTTTTCGTAATACCAGTTTTATCGGCTAATGACTCTGCCAATGCCTTGATGAATAAAACATTCTCCAACAATGAACAAATATTGATAAGAATGAAATCATTGTGTACAGTGCTCAGGAGGTGTCCTAACTCATCAAAAATGTATGTTTAGTACATGGGATAATGTATGCATGTCAGAGAAATGAATAGTGCATTAGTCATTGTATAGATGCGTGTATGTGTATGGGTATGGAGGATGCATATCAGGTGTAGTTTTCAAGAATTTCAGGAACTATTAACATTTTAACATTTTAAAGGATGCAGTGTTTTGGCAACAAAACACAGTCGCTAGTAAAAAGGAATTAAAAAAACAATAACACACACACACACACACACACACACACACATACACAATATTTTAAACTTTAGAGTGGATATTACTTTGGCATAAAAATTTAATTTAAAGCAATCAACTAGTTCCAGCCCACCAGACGGTAATGATCACAGATTTTAGAACCGCATATTCAATATACTTTGTTTCACTTTGATGTTTTAGTTTAAAATTAAACCAAAAAAAAAAAAAAAAAAAGCTGTTAAAGTTAAATATTAACAGTCTGAAAAGTGAAGAATGTTTGAATTTTTTAAAAAGTAACAAAATGTTAACATACTCGTGACCCGTTGGGTCACAACAAATAGTAATATTTATTTAACTTTGATTTCATTAGAAATTTATAAACCGTGACATTATTATTATTAACATTATTAGTATAATAGGAATGATATATATATAGTATTAATACTAATACAATGTCATTACTAATACAATCTTGATTTCTTCTTCAAAAAGAAAACAATCTTCCTCTACAAAACAACCAAACCAAACACCATGAATAAATATTTGAATACATAAAGAACTTGAAGCATAAAAACGTTTACCAACTGGATTCGGCATTAAATAACATAGAAAAAAGTCAAGGATGAGAGTTCATATAGAAACGTTGTTTTAATTTGAATAAAATAAAATATGCATCAAGTGCGCTTGAAACCAAATCACAACGTAATATTAGGAAAATAAACAAATATTTTACTTGTTTGAAATTTCAATGCATATTTTATTTTATAAAAAAAAGTGTTGATATGCTGTGATACAAAACAAGCAAACGAATCTTTATCATCATCATCATCATCATCATCATCATCAACAGCAGCAGCAGCAACAGCAACATCAAGTCTGAGTGTTTTTTCAAAGATGTAAGGCCACATGACATTACCTACACTGGAAACACACTCAAAGCCGATCACAATTTGAGGAAACTTGGTCATCATGGTGCATACGACTTTGTGCAGACTGTTGGTTACTCCTCTCTCTTCCTGTTTTAAGTGTTGTACAACTTGTCCTGAAAAGAACCAGAGAATCCCTGGGTTTTTGACCTTGTTGAAGAATGTTTTTTGTTAAGTGATTCTCTTGTGACTCTTGTAGAAAAGTATAAAGATTAGTGAAAATCATTGTAATTTTATGATGGTCGCTGATACCCTTCTCTTGATAAGGTTTGCATTACCTTATCAGGATCTTGCCGCACATTGTTTTTGTTTTATTTTCTTTGTAGCTGTAATAGAAATCAATCTCGCAAACGACCTCGTGTTTGCTTAGCCTGTAAAATGCCAACAGAAAATGTAGAAAAGAAAAGAAAAGCATAATTTTGTAGGTCACTCATTGGTGAACGTATGCCATTAATTTGCATATGTACACAATTCGTAACTATTTAATGGGATGGATTCTAAAGAATGAGAGTTGAGTGGAGTTCTTTGTTGGACAGCTTAGAATGAACACGAACAGTGGAAGATAATATCGAATACACAAGGATTTATTGCAAGTTGAGGAAAGAAAGGAAAAAAAGACTTTCATGCGTTGCATTGACAAGAGGACAGTTTGACACTGCCATTCCCCCCCTTTCATTTTATATATACTCTCCATTATGATTATGCAACTATGTACCTAGAAAATGGAGCTATTAAATCAGAAGGAGAAAGAAGCAACTACTGTCAATAATTTTTCCCACTTTTTATCTGTGCCTAAATCCAAACGTAGATTCCATGAGCAGAGCTTCTTTCTCAGAAGTGCACGACTGTGGAACTCTCTTCCGTTTGCTTGTTTCCCACCTGACTACAACTTGGATGTCCTCAAATCCAACATAAACAAATTCCTGACAAACCGCCCCCTTAAGTAAGACACTCTATCAAATCTCCAATACTAATGATTACTACAATACTATCTCATTGATTACTGTACACACAATAACCTTTATCCCTGAGTGGCTTCCGGGCCTTGATAAGTGGTGACCTGCATGTAAAAAAAAAAGAAAAAAAAAACTGTAATAGAAATCAAACTCACAAATGACCTCGTGTTTGCTTAGCCTGTAAAATGCCAACAGAAAATGTAGAAAAGAAAAGACAAGCATAATTTTGTAGGTCACTCATTGGTGAACGTATGTCATTAATTTGCATATGTACACAATTGGTAACTATTTAATGGGATGAATTCTAAAGCAGAGGTTGAATGGAGTTTTTTGTTGGACAGCTTAGAACGAGAACGAGAACGATCGGTGGGAAATAATATCGAATACACGAGGATTTGTTGCAAATTGAGAGAAAAAAGGAAAAGACTTTTGTACGTTGTATCGACAATAGGACCGTTTGACACAACCAGTTTTTTATTTTTTGTTCATTTACCATTTTATAGTAACTACCCAACAAATTTTTAGAATACTTACAGAGATAATTTATCTAGATGAGATTTTGGTGATAAATAATAAAAATAAATCTATATATCTATAAAAGTGAAATTGTGTGTGTGTGTGTGTGTGTGTGTGTGTGTGTGTGTGTGTACATTTCCCTACCAAGTTACTCTGTCAATTTTCAGTCTACAGACTCGAGATTTAACATAAGGGGTATTGAGATTTGGGAAATTTTTTTAATCGGTTTTCGGCCAGAAATTTGGCTGTCAAGTAGTCAAAGTTCAACGATTTGACCTTTGAGAACTCTACCAAACTCCTCCGCCAATTTTGGGCCTAAACACTTCAAATTTTAGATGCAGGATACCTGGACATGAGTCAAACTTTTAATATATATATATATATATATATATATATATATATATATATATATATATATATATATATATATATATATATATGCACATAAAGTTATGAACAGTACATAGGGCCCGAGCAAAGCCGGGTTGAACTGCTAGTGCGATGTAAAATAATTCAAATACTCGGAGCAAACGTTTTTACTATCTTTTGTTGGTGGACTAATATATAATTAGGAAGTAAAAATTAGAAGAACAGCAACCATCGAACGAGAGGAAAAGAAACAGAAAATCTTTCTTTGGCGAAATAGCTAAATCCATCTGACCTTTACAGTAAAAAAATATATATATATATATCCATCCTGTCTACGTTGGTTTCTAAGAAAACATTGAAATCATTTGAAACCCTAGCAATAACTCACGAACAAATTACAATAAAAACATACAGCGAAATGAATCCCAACTCGAAAAGCTTAAATAATATTTCCAAATATATTTTTGAAAATCTGGAAATTATTTGTCCTGGATCAAAAGGTTAATGGCAAGGGAGAAAAAGCACAGCTATGATTGGGGATTGAAAAACCGACAGTTTTTTTTTTTCGGTGTGTCAATAAACAAGTTTCAAATTAAACTTATTATCACGATTACAGACAGCACTGAGTTATTTTTATGAAACTACTTTCTGGCATCTTAAAACTACAAGTGTAAACGGAACCACTTTCAAATTAAACGTCACATTTCCTCACACTTACATACACAAAAGGTGCACACACACGCACGTATATATATATATATATATATATATATATATATATATATATATATATATATATAAGCTAATAAAGAGAGGAAATGAAGGTATAAAAATTATATAGTAATATATATATAGATGTATTTTAATAAAGGCATACATCAATTAGAGGTGTTAGGTAATATATATATATATATATATATATATATATATATATATATATATATATATATATATGAACAAATGATTAATAAAATCATTTGTTCATATTATAAGCTCTATTTCCTTTTCGGTTTTATTGAGCTTTTACATCTGGTTGAGATTACTTTACTTGTAAATAATAACTCTTTAATATTTATAATATATTTTAAGTTTACCATTTTTATTACCTTGGTAAACTTATTGTAATTTTTATTTATTTATATATATATATATATATATATATATATATATATATATATATATATATATATATATATATATATATATATATATATATATATATATATATTTAAATATTTATGAATAAAAAATCAATACGAAAAATATATAAATGTTTATATCTTTTCTGTATTTATTTCCTGTGTGTTGACGTGTAGGAATACAAAAAGTCTTTTTTTTAAAAAAAAACAAGAATGTTTCCTTCAAAAGCACATAATTTTCGACCGATTCTTCGATCTTCCTCAGTGTGAATGATAGAAAACATGAGTGAGCGGGCAGAATTAGCAGTGGGAGGAGGGGCACGTGTATAGCCATTAAGGTACAGATCTATTTGAATATGACCCTTCCAGCATCTTTGACTTGGAATGGTTAGCAACTTGTGTGGCCTCTATTCAAAACTAAGTCTTTCATAAAACTTTGAATTGGACACCCATGCATCCCACAAACATACTCGCATATGTGAATATACATGTATATACACTCTCGAACTACCACATATGCTTCTTCACGTACCCATATATACACGGAATACGCGCACCCACGTTTATAGACGTGTTTACATATACAGATGGAGATTGATGAGCAGATGTAGATGATAAGCTAAGTGGGTGCGAAGTAGAATGTCTTTTCCAAGAGCTTGGACTTATAGATTTATTGTGGGTCTAGGTTATCTGGATTGTCTGCACTCATGCACCCACCTACACACACACCTACACACACACACACACACACACGCGCGCACACGCACACACACACACACACACACATGTTTATTCACTTTTTTAAAACGCTACTGTAGATTTCGTTAATTGATATATACAAACATATAATGTTGGAAAAAATAAATAAAATGAAATGAAATAACTAAATAAATGGAGAATATTCTTTTGATCATCATTTACTTAATTTTTTCTATTCTTGTTCAAACATATTAAAATTTATTAAAGTATTTGGATTGTTCTTTTTCTTTCTTCTCCCACCCCCATGTATACTCCTATATGCACATATATACTCATACATACATACATACATACATACATACATACATACATACATACATACATATATAGTTAATGAAGGATGTTAAAAAACACTTTGAAAAAGAGTTAAAAACATATGTAATCTTAATAAGTGGATAGTCCTTAATCTGTGGAGTTTCGAAGAAATATTTTCCTTCTCATCAGAGGGTAGGAATTAGCAAAATGCAGGATCGGATTTTGCATACAAAAGTATTTGATGAAACTGCAAGTAAGTCAAAGATCTTACTTGATAACAAAAAGTGAAGCAGAGGGAATATGGTGAAGAAAAAGGTGGTTTCATGTGACTGGATAGTCAGGTGAAAGGTAAGGTATCCAATGACGGTAAAATCCAAAAAAGTAAGTCCAAGAAAGTTAATTTAATTTTCCATTCGCCCAAGTAAAATCCAAGGAAATCGCGTCATTGGAAGATGGTCCAAAATAATCCAAAAGGCCGAAATCCGTGGAATAATTCACAAATATGTACAAGGAAAAGGGGGAAAAAATTTCAATAATAATAAAAGAAAAATAAGATATGCTTTAAACACGGCTGCTGAGAACAAAGTGTAATTAAAATAATCAGTAATGAAGAAGAGAGAGAGAGAGAGAGAGAGAGAGAGAGAGAGAGAGAGAAAAAAGATTAAATGGTGATAAAATTAAATATAAATTAGAAAAGCAAATGTCAAAATGACCCAGACAGGATAACGTTAAAAGGCCCAAATAATCTAGGGCAAAAAAAGAGAGGTCAACTGAAATGTACAGGTTATTACTTAAGAAAATGTCAGCAAGAGTTATTAAAAGACATTAAATGGAAAAAATAAATAAAGAAACAAAGAAAGAAAGCAAGAAAAAATAAATAAAAATAAAAAATAAAAGTAAATATAAAATAATTTTTTTAATTATATATATATATATATATATATATATATATATATATATATATATATATATATATATATATATATATATATATTTACTAGTTGTGTTATATTTGTTCCCATAGTGATTGTACGTATGATCATTGATTTTAGAAACATAGTGCATTGTTGTAGCAGTTTTGTTTTTTCCACATTGTACTCGTTCAATAAATATTGATAAGTTCATATGCACATGGTAGAGTTGAAAAGTGCACATCCATTATATAGAGATTATATTATATATATATGTATTATCTATATATATATATATACTATATACTATATTGATATATATATATATAATCTATACATTTATTATATATATTATATGAATCAAATTAGAAAACTGTTGAATCGGATTAAGTATTTTCTCATATAAATTATTGCAAAGAATGTCACTTTATTGCAAATAACATAGTATAATAATAACAAATAAAAGTTGACTAGTCAGAATCAAAGTTTGATCTATTGGTTAAAATGCTACTTAAGTTCAACTTTGAAAGATATATAGACTACCCGTGACCCGTTGGGTCAGTATGTTATATCAGCTATGGAATTCATGTATGAGCGTGACACTTGTGACGTAAAGAAAATAGGTTTTTTTTGACATAACAGAAACATTTCTATGAAAGTATATTAAAATGAAAAAAGAATATAGATAGATTTCTATGAATCATTCTGTTTATTATAATTGATTATTTTTGAAAAAAAAAACAATTTACAGTTACTGAGTGGTTGGCCATACTTATAGGTAAATGTGCACTGAATAGATACCATAATACTTATAGTTAAATTCAAATTTTGATATATCTGCTTTTTTTTTTTTACATCGTTCATTTCTGTATTACGTTTAAGTTATTTTAAACCTCACTCTTTCCATGTTAAATAATAATTTCGAAATAATAACGTTAATATTTCAGTGCGCAGGTCATGCGCGCATGTGCAACCGGATGTCGTAAATCGAAAAGTGGGTTACATACATCGTTACAAGGTCATTTGAGTTTTATAATTATATAGATATACCGACACACACACACACACACACACACACACACACACACACACAC
Organism: Euprymna scolopes; assembly: GCF_053919585.1. NCBI lineage: Eukaryota > Metazoa > Mollusca > Cephalopoda > Sepiida > Sepiolidae > Euprymna > Euprymna scolopes. Next base: position 46,429,119 of record NC_136495.1, on the reverse strand, counting down.
ACACACACACACACACACACACATATACAACTATACTAGTTAGTTGTATCCGAATGACCAAAGGAAAGAATCAGTCCCCAATCATAATTTTATATTTTTTATTCCCCCCCCCCTTTACCGTCTTATGCATGTTTTACAATCCGTAACGAAAACTATTGTCTTTGGTTTATTTGGTCGATAATGGCAATCGGTGGGGTGGGTGGTGGGTACTCTGATGCTCATTTTTAAATTGATTTTTTCATATTTTTTTGCCTTGTCGTTCTTCTCATCTTTCTTAATCACCTTGCTTCCTTTTTGTTTTGTTTTGTTCGTCCCTGAAGCGCAATCAAATAAATCAAAACAAAATTTTTCGTCATGAGTTGCAAAACGTGCAATTGACTGTAAAAGAAAAAAATATAGAAAATCCACAGCAATAAAGATAAAAAATAAATAATTATAATTGTAGACTGATTCACTCTTTTGGCCATTGGGATATAATTAACTAGTAAATATGCTCTGAAAGCGGAAACATGACTTCATTGATCTTGTTATGTGAAACAATTTGGGTAATATTATAAAGGATACACACATCTTTTTTATATAAACTCAGGAATATATATATATATATATATATATATATATATATATATATATATATATATAGTAATTTATAAAATATATATGGCGATTAAGCTACACTGAATATTCTGCGTTTCATTCACTATAGGATTCGTCATGCCTGACGAATCCTATAGTGAATGAAACGCAGAATATTCAGTGTAGCTTAATCGCCATATATATTTTATAAATTACTAACTAGCTCTACCTACGTATTGAGCACTTTTGAAGTAAATACTTAAAGTTTACGCATAAATCTATACTTGCGTATATTAGGTTTATGTGAGTAAATGAAGTAGTTATATATATATATATATGTATATATATATATATATATATATATATATATATATATATATATATATATATATATATATATATATTAGTTGGCCACCTGGCATACAACACGCTTAAACATGATATTTTAATTTATGTAGATTGTGTATGTATGTATTATAGAATCAATCCTCTATTGATTATTATATATTACGAGGAATAATTTGCTCAGTGGACTAATTCGCAAAAAAGATAAAAAAAAAAATAATAATTATTTCGTTCATCAAATTCCGTCTGTGTTTGTTTACAATATCATGTCAGCTGATGTTTGGGTTTGACGATGAATGGCCTGAAAAAGTCACTTCTGATTAATGTTTAGTTTGAATATCTGCAAACGAAGAAATGATTTGCAGCGATTTTAAATGGTGACTCTTCTTTTATCATAAATTGAACTCATTAATAAGAAAAAATTAAAATAAAATGGTGAGGTACACCTGGGCTTGAACGGGTGATCATTTGATCTGTAGTCGAATGCTTTACCTATGGGCTATATCTCCAGATTACAATAAATCCGTTTTTTTTTCAAAAGAAATGATTTGCTGAGATTTTATTATTTCCTTTGACCGGTGTAACGTAAAATATTCCCTTATAAAAATTATTTTTTTATCTATAAGAGAGCAAGACTATTTTAAAATTGGATTTTTCTGATTTTCGATACTTATAAGATGAATTCCTGTACAAAACTTATTTAAGAACACTGCCAGACATATAAATTACCTTTGTGTGAAATTTGCAAAAGATAGACTCACCCATTTCGGAACCTATGAGAATGGAACTCTCTCAGATACACACAAAGTGACTTTTATATAATAGCAAATATATTGGGGTTTTTTGTTTTTTTTTAAATATAATTATCCATTGACATGTGGATAATTATATGTCAGTGGATAATTATATTGAAAAAAACAAAACAAAAAGAAAAAACAATACATATGCCGCTTCCCATTTGGGGGTACCAAAATTGGTAAAAGGGAAAATTATTCCCAACTCGCATTTAGGTAAAAATGCACTTTCATATAAATAATTGAATTTCATTCAAAAGTATCGCAAAACAAAAGAAATAAATAACATCTATCTATCTATCTATCTCTCTCTCTCTCTCTCTCTCTCTCTCTATATATATATATATATATATATATATATATATATATATATATATATATATATATATATTGAAAACTATGAAAATAATATTCTAACCTGTTGGAAAAATGAAAATGTAAAAATAAAATTATTAAATTATTTGTATATTCATTAATATTTCATCTTTAATTCAAAACTTCCTCAAAATGATTTATTTGAAGAAATGAAAATATTATTTATTTATTTATTTTACTCTTTTTCGCCCCAAACAAAGCATATTGCCCCTTGAACCCAAGTGGCTACTATTTGGCATCGTGTCTAACAGGGAACTTTGGGGAGTTGAGCAGCAAGATGCCTGTTCATAATATATTTAAACTTCTGCGTGTTAGTACAACCAGGAAAGCAGAAAACAGAGAGGGAATTCCAAAGTAAGAGCCCAAGGAAATAAACTAATAGAGTAGAAGGCTTTCTGTCATCTAGGGACCTCAACAGTGAAGAGGTGAGATTTTGCTGCTTGTCGGGTTAGTTGTGTGTATGCATGTCAAGGAAACACAAGTGTCATGAGGTCATCAGAGGACATTCCATTAAAAATATTGAAATACTGTGACGATGGGAGAGAGATTGGAGCTTGGCAGATAGTGCAGGACCTATTGGATTTGAGATTCCTTTTTAGACCCTGTCTAAGGCTGAAAGGTTAGTATTAGATGCATCAGCCTAGATGTTGCAGCAATACTCTAAGCATGGGGAAATAGTGGCTTTCTTAAAGATACAGGATATTATCTGGTGTGAGTAATTTTCTAGCACAGTAGCGGGAACCAACCTTCTTTGCAGCAGCCTTGGAAATGTATTTGTTCCAATTTATGCTGCCTGTGATGTTAGGCTGAAGAGTTTGAACAATGAGCTCTCCGGTAGAGTGTAATTTATTATAACAATCGGTAGTTGAGAAGTTTTTTGTTGTTGTTATATTTCTGATTTTTTAAGATGAGGCTTGTTTGTTCATATTATTCGGATTATTCAGACTACTGTTCTCATCTTGAGTGTTATTTTCACAACGTTTCGGTCGATGTAACCTCCGACTTTCTTCAAGTGTATCTTGTCAAACTTAGAAATCTTTCTGTCAAACTTTGGAAATCTGCAGGAAATTTTGAACGGAAGCCTTTCTTTAACCTAGGAAGTAGCATGTTTTTGTTTCATCAGCCATGATTGGAAAGAAGTCCTAAGTAATTTGCAATCGTATTTTGAGTGTCGCCTGAACTGAGGATTGAACCACCAACCTTCAGAAGAGTGTAACTTACAACTGAATTTTATCAAGTACTTTATCAACTACGTGGTTTAATGGATAGTGTAGAGAAATGTCGATTGTCCATTATTCACTATTATAAATTTTCCAGAAATCCTGAGTTCCTAATTTCTGCGACCCTGTGCGTTTCCTGGTCATTTCAGTATGCTTTCTCTTCACTGTGGCTATTTTACCCTGACAAATCAAATCAATCATCCCACGTTGATGAATATATAAATAATTTTGATTTTCCCTTTTACATTTTCCATACATATATAGGTGTGTGTGTGTGTGTGTGTGTGTGTGTGTGTATGTGTGTGTGTGTGTGTGCAATCGTAAAAAAAAGGCGTTGGCCCAAAGAAGTCTGGCTTTTACTGAAACATGTCTGCAAATGTGTAGCTAAAAACTGTTGAGAGAGAGAGAGAGAGAGAGAGAGAGAGAGAGAGAGAGAGAGAGAGAGAGAGAGATGAAGCCCTTTAAATTCATTTGGGTTACTAGAGCTCAAAATGTGATTTAGTAATTTGATAAATGTTCTGAATCTATTTCCCAAAACTTTTTCTTTCAAACAATTGTTTCTGTCCATTAAGACACATTTTTCTTTCTTGATAATAAATCCAAGGTTTTTACCAGGCTTCATCAGTGAAGTTATTTTCTATCAAGTTAAACACAAAACCCACCATACAAAGAAACAAATTCAATTAATAGTCTTAAAAGTTTTCCAATCTTTCAAAAATATGTGAAAAATAAACTAAAAAAAAAAGAAAGAAAAATAACTCTTTTGTTTTTACGTCAATTTATTCTTGCAATCATTGCATTAGTTTGCTTTCTATAAATTACTCTAATCCTAATATTATTGTAAGGATCATCAAGTGTTTACCGTGTAACACTCTTTCGGGGATTTAAAAAAACAAAACAATATTCTATATCATGGCACCCTTGCAGAGTTAATCTTACGTTACCTCCCTAAAAAAACAAAAACAAAAAAAAAACACAAGAACAAAAACGTTTCGAATATAGAATCTAGTTTTTGCTCCAGATGAATTTTTTTGCCATCATTTTTTAATATCTCTCTCTCTCTCTCTCTCTCACACACACACACACACACACACACACACACACACACGCACACACACACACACACACACACACTAAGCAAGATAAATACTTTTACCAAATTGATTATTTCTTGTAATCATTTAACGGAAGTCATATTAAACGGAAACAGGCTATGCAAGATTAAAATATTAATCGATTCGATTAAATGATTCCAGATAAAGATTAATCAAAAAAAATATTCTCTTATATCTGATGAAATATGCAAGAGGAAATTGCTGTAGTTTGTACATTTTTAATTTTATTTTTGTATCTTTTCGCTTTTATTTTTATCTTTATTTTAAATCCACCCTTAAAATATTGTATTTAAACTTTTTTAAATTCCAACTCTATTGATTTTATCAAGAAGATTTTGCTAATTTGGAATATTCATTTTAAACGATTGGATTTTACTTTATAAAAGAGACCGTCTTTCTAGGGATATTTTTACAGATCTTGCACCACCAAAAAATGAGGCAGAATAAATCTATAATTCTCCAATAACCAAAGGATTCATTTATATGGGAAAGAATTGGAATTTACCTTCAATATGGATTTCTTCAATCAAATTGGAATCTAATATCCCATTTTATTCAAGGATTACCATTCCGTTCAGATACCAAAATTTCATATCCTTTTTTGTTTCAACATTTATTTTCTTTCTCCATGTCCCTTACAAATCTTTAATATATTTTCTATGTATGTGCTGAAGAGCAAGATTATATCAAACCAGATTAAATATTTTACTAATGACTTTCATATGAGGGGACGAGCCTACATCGAAAATCCATGGATTAAGGAAATTACTTTGAATTGTATTTTTTCTTCAAAAAATGATTTTTTGTTTTGAAAAATTATATTTTTCTGAATGAAATTTTAATATAAAAACTATATATATATATATATAAGTGTGTGTGTGTGTGTGTGTTTGTGTGTGTGTGTGTGTGTGTGTGTGTGTGTGTGTGTGTGTGTGTGTGTGTGTGTGTGTGTGTGTTAGGATGATTAATCGGAAGTGGAAAAATTGGAAGTTTTGAGAGAATCGGAAATATTAGTGCCTATTTTCGATGCCAAAAACGATTCCTTTAATTATCTTTTTTTAAAACAATATCTTCTACTGCTGGTAGTAATAATAAAATAATAAATATTTATTGATTGATTTAAAACTAAAATCTGAATATCATCTGCCACAAGTGCATTTATTTGAGAAAATACCTGCAAATTTAATGTGTTTTTACGGTAATCAGGAAAAATACCAACTTTATAGTTAAATATTAGAAATTCATAAAGAATCGGAATCAGTAATTTTATTGGAATTGGGAATTTAATATGGAGTCAGGAATTGTATCAGAATTGGGAAAAATACTGGAATCGGCTCAACACTAATCTATCTATCTATCTATCTATCTATCTATCTATCTATCTATCTATCTATATATATATATATATATATATATATATATATTTTTATATACATAGACTAGCAGAAGTACCCGTCGTTGACTGGGTTCAAAAACAGCCTACAGAAAATGGACTGTGATTGATGAAAGTATGATAGGTTATGAAAACGAGGGTGTTGTAAAGAGATAGGTTTTGATACTCAAAAATTTTACCCTAAGCAAAATATGATGAAAGTAAAGATAATTTTTGCGAAAATATATTTTTTTATATCAACTTTGTTTCCATTCGTAGGCAAGAGTTACCAACAAAATGATGTTTCCTTACAAAGAGAAAATATTATATATATGATAATATAAATACGCAAGAAATAAATGTTACCATAGTCAATAAAAGTTACTTGTATGGTAGAAATGTTCATTGGCTTGTATTTTTAAGTAGTTTGTAAAAAAAAATTTTTTTTTTTTAATTCACGAACCGGTTTAAAAAAAAATCGAAATGGCAGTGACATTGAAATGGAGAGCCCCGTTTTAAATTTGAAGGAGGGGCACCTGAGCATTCTGTGTTAACAATTTTAGAGAGTTCCGTCAATGTAAGGAATATTTATAAACATATTTTGATGTTTTCCGTTATTTTGTGCTTGAGGAATATTCGATTATGGCATGTGTAGTTTATGTAAAAATTCATTTAAGTAGTTATCGCTTCAAATTTCATTTTAATTTCGGTTCGCTGAAATTATTTCAAGTAAAGAGCATTAAAAACTATTTTAAAACAAAAAAAAAACATGAACTGAACTTTTATTGATTATGGTAACATTTATTTCTTGTATATTTATTTTTTCGGGTAGTCGTTTGTTGGCTTTTCTGATAAACACTCTTACTAAATAATATCGAAGAAATATTGAAAAACAAAAACAATTTGGAAAAATAATGAAGCTTTACTTACTTTAGTAAAATAATCCAAAACAGGAAAATGGGATATTAAAAAAGTAAAAACGTAATTACTTTAGTTTTTTAAAGCAAAGAATCGATATAAATATGAATAAGAAGAAAATGGCGCCCTTTTCAAGCAGAACAGCTTCCTTTCAGTTTTACAGTATTGAACAGTGTAATATTGCGCCGTCGGATTCAGGGTTGTACTATTGTAATT
>NC_136495.1:46314688-46417188 GCF_053919585.1 Euprymna scolopes | reverse complement strand
CATCTTTTTAAAAATTCAACTGAGAAGGAACTTGGTTATTCTTAACCATAAGGTCTGTTTACATTAAATTTGGGGATACACCAGAAGCATGTTTCCGTTACTATACGAACTACTTTTTACTACAACAACAGGTTATTTTGGGTAGCTTAGTGACGTCACATGGACGACCTATGCGGCGCGTTCTTTCTTGCTTCTCACCATTGTCGAATATGAGAAGTTAGGCACACAAGTGATTCCTATTTTATTTTATGTATATGTATGTATAAATTTTTTGCTTAGTTTATTTTGCAATGGACTTGACTAAGTGACCATTTGAGATAAGTAAAGAATGGCCGACGATAATGATGATGATGTTATAACTTGTTTGGATACGCACAGCGATGGTAAGTACTTGCACTTCTACTACTACTGGTCAAGGTAACAACAATCACAAGTATTTATTTACTTTATCCAGGGAAGTATGGATGTGACCCCGAGGTCGTTTTAATATGGGGAATCCAGTGCCCCCTAAAATAAATAAATAAAAATAAACGGGGACAGTTTGGATTATTGCAAAATTTGCAAGCATCGCCCCCCCCCCCCTCCTCGTTGGCATTATTCGCCCGAAAGGAAAACATTCTGATTCTAGGGTCAGGTTCGCTAGGGAGTCCCGACCTTTCTGTTTAAATGAGTTGTGATTTAGTTCGGTTTTAGGAGGACAAAAACATTTCCGAAGGCACTGCCTTCTCCGCCTCATTCGGGAGGGGTTTGGTTTTTATGCCAGTTGTCTGGGGGGGGGGGGGGTCCCCTCCCGGTGAATGCTAGTGGGTCCGTTCTCGTCTGTTTTTTTTTTTTTTTAATATCTTTTCTGGAGTGCTTCCGCGGAGTATTGCTTTTTTTTTTTTTTTTAAATTCTTCACGTTAAACCAACTTCGCATCTTAACCTTGTCACTAGCGGAAAGCAGGTAACCCGCTCTACTCTTCATGAAGAAGGAGGTAATGTCTGGGATGATAATCTCCCGAGACAACTGGTAATATTTGCCTTTCTTTTTCCAGTTTCCACTTCGACTGGACGTGACTCGAGCAGCTCGCTTTAACCTAGGAGAACTCGGCTCCCTCCACCCAAAAGTTGGGTGGGGTGTGATATTCACTCTTGCAAAATTTGTCGTGATCGAACGCCGTCGATATTCACATCAAGGGCGGGGGTGGGGGATAGACCAGTCTTAACACCCCTCCTCCACTTTGTCATGAGACCAACCAGAACAGATACTCCACTCCCGGAGATCTGGTAATCGCAAGTCGGAAAATCTTTCATATTTCACGTACGAATAGCAGCTAATAAACAAGGGCACTTATTTTTTTTTTCCGGTTTATTTTTGCAAACAATAATTCCACCCGTGTTTTTGTTGATACTTTTCCATTCTTTTTTTTTTTTTTTTTCCTATCCTATTTATTTTGGTACTTCACGAACCGTGCATTTTACGATATCCTTTTTTTTTTTTTATTATTGAATTGTTAACGGAAAGTATAGAATAGTGATAAAATGTCCTCCCATCCATCCCCATATAGAATGGATTTCTAAATAATAAAGTTAGTGTTCGTTGTTTTTTTTTTTCTTTGTGGGGGTATTTTGGGTATATTTTACAATCCACAGAAATTCGAAAAAATGGTAAAAAAATATAAAAAATATAACAAAAATGTTATTAAAGGCAAGATAAGTTACTCTTCTACCTACCTGGTAAGTTTTTTTTAGTGGTTTATTCGGTTCGAAAAACAGTTTTATTTCTACAAAAAAAAATTTTTTTCATACGATTTTGAAAGTTATATTTAATTATTAATTGAACCAAATTGTTATAAACTTATAATTAATTGTTAGGACCCTACGTTAAGGTAATGTTGTTTTCAAAATTCTGTAAATTCCAAAACAATGTTTTGGAATTTACAGAATTTTAACTTTTTTTAAAATTTTTGTCTTTAGTACCTTAAACTAACCCGAAATTAAGTTTTAGGTTTGGTTCGGCAAAAATCGGTTTTGTTCGATGCAAATTCTATAGAAGCACAATTGTTTTAATCTTAAATATTCAAATGGCTGACAATGAATAGACCAAAAATTCATTCTGATGGAATATGTTTGATTTTTTTTGTTGTTTTTTTTTTAATAGGATATTTCAAAAGTTTGTTGTATTTTATTTTACTGCATTTTTTATGTCAATAAATACATATACGTTTAAATAGTAAAAATTTAATCAAATATTAATTCAATTCTCATAGTCGCGAGAAATACAGACACAAGTGTTTAAAAAATCTAAATCATGATCGCTTTTTTTGTCATATCGTTAATCGATCAACATAGTCTTTCTTATAACGTTGAAAAAAAATCACATTGAATTTTCATATCAATTGAATATTTATTATGATCTGATAATTATGATAAATAAAGGTAAATTGAAACAAAAAGAAACTCAAATTAAAAAAAAAAAAAAACGTAAACATGATTATATTGTGAAATTAGGTTCACTTGAATACTCGATTATTTTCCGTAAATTTCAGTGGACACTAATTTTTTGGTGCTTGTTAAGATAGTCGATAGATGGATTTTTTTTAAATATGCGGATTTAAACAAAAACAACAGTACTTAGTTAATTGTCAAGTCGGAAATAATAATATATCCCAAAATTACGAAAATTCATCGAGTATTAGTAGTAGTAATAATAATAATAATAATAATAATGATAATAATAATAAAGGCCATTTTTTACGACCCCCCCCCCAATCACCCCATGTTAAGAACGGCTTTCGGAATAACCCCCCAACCTCCCCATATTAATAACGGCTGTCTAGGTTGGGGGGGGTTATTCCGAAAGCCGTTCTTAACATGGGGAGATTGTGGGTGTTTATAATATGCTGGGGCATGTCGTAAAAATTTACCAAAAAAAGTCTCTATCACTTATAGTCTAAAACAGTATGTGAGTGGCGAAAAGGGAGATAAGAATGTTCCCTGCATTTGCAATATTCAAGGTGTTCACATATAGGGAAATGCAATATCCCCCAATTTTCCGTAAAAATTACGGTGCTTTTTATCGCGTTGTTTTTTCAAGTTAAAGTCAAGTTTTACGATATCTTTTATACGAAATTGTTAAGCGCAAATAGAGAATAGTTAGAAAACACCCCATCCCCATGTTAAGAATGGCTTTCTAAATAACTTATTTCATCACGGTAACAAAAGTGCATAAGTACCTAAATTACTTTTAACTATAATTTTCTATTATCTAAATTTTCACAATTTTTGGATATATTACTATTTTCGACATGACAAGTAAGTACTGTTGTTTTTGCTTAAAACCACATATTAAAAAAATCCATCTGTCGTGCCATCGTGCCTCTATCTTAACAAGCACCATTTTTTTAAGCAAGTATAAGCATCTACCGGAAGTGGATACGGTTGATTGTGTAAGGCAACGGAGCGGAGCGCCGAGCGGAGTCACGGAGACATGAAAAACGAAACCATATATTTATTTAAAAAAAAATTACTTTAGTTTTAACACTTCTTGTGTTATCTTCTATAATATAAATCTCACCTGTCTGTTTAAATGTATGTATGTATGTATGTATGTATGTCTAAAACTTTCGACTGAGGCGACGGATTTTCAAGAGATCGGTATCGTTTCGAAGCTCGACCCTTCGGTCGACAAATATCGAAAAGTTGGCTAAAAACATTAATTCCTTCACCCTCAATTAGGCACTTTTCTACAAAGAGGGATCGCTTTTTTTGCCGATATTTTCGAAAGTCATTCACTGTTTTCGATTGACTAGCCTTAATTTAAACCTTCGCCATTTCTGGTTTGGCGATGGATGCAATAGCAAAGACGTCACTTTTTTTTTTCACGTTCTTTTCCTCCTTCGCGGTACAAGTTCGAGCCTGCCTGCCTACTACCATTTTTTTTTTTTATTATCAACACACACCTCCAAACACTCGGGCAACGCCGGGCAGCCAGGCTAGTTACGAAAGAAAAGGAAGAAAGAAAAAAGAAAACACCTTGTATTATCAAATAATAAAACATATATTTTATTCAGAAAAGATTTTTACGACGTGCTCGCTCCTCCGCTCCACTCCAGCGTATTGTAAACACTCCAACCTTCCCATGTTAAGAACGGCTTTCGGAATAACCCCCTAACCCTCCCATGTTAAGAACGGCTTTCGAGGATGGAAGTATTTATTCCGAAAGCCGTTCTTAACATGGGGAGGTTGGGGTGTTTATAATACTCTGGGGCATGTCGTAAAAATTTTTACAAAATAATTTAGTTTTAACACTTCTTGTGTTATTACGAAAAAAAAAAAAGAACAATTCTTGTATTATCAAATATTAAATTATTGTATAAAATAATTTATTACATTACTTATTAAATTATTTTCCATAATTTTTGTGTTATCACGAAACAAATAAAATAACTTTTCGTCATAAAACAAATGATAAAACTAAAGTAATTTTTCTGAATAAAATATTTGTTTTATTATTTGATAATAACAAGAATTGTGTGTGTGTGTGTGTGTGTGTGTGTGTGTGTGTGTGTGTTTCGTGATAATACAAAAAGTGTTAAAACTAAAGTAATTTTTTAATAAATATATGGTTTCGTTTTCCGTGTCTCCGTGAGTCCGTGACTGTTCCGTTCAGTTGCCTTACACAATCAACCGTATCCACTTTCGGTAGCTTGATTTTTTTCCCCGAGCACTGATCTTGGAGATTACCACATTTTCTCTAAAGTTATTTTATAACTACTATATTTGTCGAGTGTGTTACATACATAAGCGCCAAATTAATTATTTATGGAGTAATACTGAAGCCCAATTTATTTTAAATAATTTTAGGTGATTGAAATAGGAATCAATCCAATTTTAATGCTACTAATGAAATAAATGAATGAAACCGTGATTGTACTACGATGTTTCATTCATTGGTTGTCGCGCGGTCGATAATGTTTTCATTTCGTCTTGGAGTACAGATGAACTCGACTTTGGCCTATAAACGTTAATTCTAACCAGAAATTACTTGACATCCTCAAATTTAAAAAACTTTAAAATTACTTTTGAAGGTTAACAAATAAATACGGTTTCCGGACATTTTGCTCCATTGTTGTTGCTGTCCCCATCGTCATCATCATCATCATCATCATCATTGATTAAAAAAAAAATAGCTGTCATGATAATTTCCTCCATGGCTGTGATAAAACGATTATTCTTTGAGGCTAGTTGACTTGTTGCCCACCATCTCTGTCGGCATTGCCTGGCACTAATAAGCATCATTGTGTACTCGTACTCTCATCTATGAAGCCCATATTATGTTTTTAAAGTCTTTGTCCTTCTCTGGAAAACTACATATGCCTCCTTTCTTGGGTTGAGCATTGTTGTAAATAAAATCGCAAATTTCCAAGACACTCTGCGCTAGCTGATAGTGTTCATATAAACATTGAGATTCCACTTAATGAGCGCCGACTGTAAACTAGATGTTCAAGTTTCGATCTCAGTTTGAAACACTCGACTGTCTAACTACATGGGAGAGCTGTGGTACAGCAAAACAGTTTGTGGATGACTATATATAACCCCAATGGATAAAAACTCCAGTGAGTTTTTTGTTTATATGGGTTAATTCAGTAGATTCGATTAGTGTTTATATGATAATAGTTCTCAATAACAAATAGAGCTCTATATTTATTTGGTATATATCTTTAATTTTAGCTACACATTTGCAGCCATATTTCAGTACTAGCAGTGTGTCAGCACAACTGTGTCAGGCCACATTATCTTCATTTCTGCTTCCATACTAATAATGTGGCCTGATATTTCAGCTGACTTCCAGCTATGACTGAAACATAACTGCAAATGTGTAACCAAAAATGTTTGTATAAATAAAAAAAATATATTAAATCAATATACACATGTTTGTAGCTTTTGTCTCTTTTTTCACAAAAACTCTTCAGTTTTTAGAGATTACTATATATTTTGAAATTACATCACCAAAAGTAGTTAGTTAGATATATTTCATTTTGATTAAAGGAGATCTAACATTATCCTGGAGTCTATGTTTGCATTTGACAACGATAAAAAGGAAATACAAATTATAAATCATGCAAATTGCTACTGCAATTTGCATGATTTATAATTTGTATAATACACATTCATTCCATAAACATAAAATGTGTATAATACACATTCATTCCATAAATATATCATTCAATATTTGACAAAATTATTTTTTTTCTCTTTTCTACAGCATTGTTTTAGTTTTCTTTTTGAAAAAGAAGTATAATCTCGAAACTATTAAAAACATTTACCATACCGATTATATTAAACAGTAATTTAGTGATTTATATATGTGAATGATTTTGAAAAATAGATATACCAAGATTTATAATCTTAAGAAGACCTATATTTGTCTGTTTTTGTCCATTCGTCACATCACTTCAACGCCCCGATACTTTACATTGCTGCCTTTTTATACACTTTTAGATGAATATCAAATGTAAATTTAAAGGTTTGCGTAAATCTTTTTCGTCCATTAAATTTTAAAATTCTATATTCTGAATATTAGAAACATGTGTAAAATCAGAAAGTTTCATTGGATGAATATTAGAAACATTTGTAAAATCAGAAGGTTTCATTGGATGAATATTAGAAACATTTGTAAAATCAGAAAGTTTCATTGGATGAATATTAGAAACATTTGTAAAATCAGAAAGTTTCATTGGATGAATATTACAAACATGTGTAAAATCAGAAAGTTTCATTGGATGAATATTACAAACATGTGTAAAATCAGAAAGTTTCATTGGATGAATATTACAAACATGTGTAAAATCAGAAGGTTTCATTGGATGAATATTACAAACATGTGTAAAATCAGAAAGTTTCATTGGATGAATATTAGAAACATTTGTAAAATCAGAAAGTTTCATTGGATGAATATTACAAACATTTGTAAAATCAGAAAGTTTCATTGGATGAATATTAGAAACATGTGTAAAATCAGAAAGTTTCATTGGATGAATATTAGAAACATTTGTAAAATCAGAAAGTTTCATTGGATGAATATTACAAACATTTGTAAAATCAGAAAGTTTCATTGGATGAATATTAGAAACATTTGTAAAATCAGAACGTTTCATTGGGTTTAAGATATTCCCTTGAATAATAGTGATGGTGAAGTGCTCGTAAAGTCAGTTCACGATGGTACCTGGTGTGGTACGTCATTAATAAACCAAGGCAATTGAGAAAGTTCCATATGACAGTGAATCTCTCTATGGTGTTCGGTTGGAATACAAACCTGTTGAGATGACTGGTGTAATTTGATCACTTGCAGTCTTTTGCTTATGCTTTGTTTTTATGGAAATCACTCGAGACAAGACATGAAGCCACTTGATGTAAGGAACTAACAAAAAACGAAAGATAATTATCACAAAGACAGGAAATGCTTATTGACCTTAGTTTTAAAAAAACTAAAACTATAGATAGAAGGAAAACAGGGAGCAGGAAGAGTTCCACAACCTTGCAGTCCTTGGAAAGAAGCCACTGGAATAGGAAGCTGGATTGTAATGAGGTATTAAAACAGCAAATTGATAGAGACCACTGGACCAATAAGTCAAATGAGCTGGAACAAAGGAAGCAGGGAATAGATCAGGTAACTCTAAAGAACACATCCATAATAGTATTTATAAAAAAGATTGAGACCAGCAAGCTCACCTCTGTGTGAGAAAGAGGGGTTGCAGTGAATGGGCCAGTCAAATTATAGATCAAGAACCTTCAGATGAGACACAGATTCACCAGCCCAAATATGACAACAGTACTCCATACATGGTCTCCTAGTAGATTTGTAGAGATATAGAATAACCTTGGGGTAAGAAAGTATTTAGATACGTTCAGAGTTTACCATTGTCTATTTGGTTACTAATGAGGGCGCAAAATATTGACTCGAGTCACATCCCATATTAACGATGTGCCGTTTGCAAAGGGAAACACTGTCGGGCCATTATTCAAGGCCAGTTAATTCGAGAATTGATGGGAACCTAGTGATGTCTAAGGTTCATTGGATGATATTGTTTAGAGCACTGTGTTTATGAAAACTGCCCTGAATTCTACATGATAATGTGGAGTCCATACACATCGATTGACTGACTACAACTATACCTGTGGATACTCTCAAACCTGTTCGTAAGGTACTGGCTAATCAGAGACAATAGTCATTGAGTTCCTGATGAAAATTATTCATTTCGTATGGATCAGATGATCCTATTATTGGTATTGGTTTCCCTGAGATCTTTCTAATTCGAATACTTTCTAGAAAGACATGAAGTACTTACAGGAGGGACCACATGAAGATTGCCAACATCCTAAGTAAATGTGTTTCTGTAGAATGAACTGTATTTGAATTTGGCACACATAGTTTGTCAATCTGTGTCGTTAACTACTCAGCCATTGTCACCTCCCAGCCAATTATAGGAAGACTTGATGAATTTACAATTTCAAGATAAGCCAGATGATGTTGGTTGTAGAATATTCTTAGAGATTTGATTCTGATATTTATCCTGATCATGTCCCAGCTCTTCTGTCTCCACTTTTGCTCCTGAATGAGCTCAACTCTCTTCTAGCCAGTGGGCAGTTCATAAATCAGATGGTTAAGTAAAGATGGGAATGCTTTGTGTAGAATATTCTCAACCAAATCCTACCAATGCAAATAGAGGAGACGTAGGCTGACAATTTGATGTTGATAGATAGTCCACTGAAAGTGATGGGAAGTATCACCTGGTACCAGCCTACATTATCAAAATTGATGTTGCGGAGGGTTGTTGCTGTGTCCTGAATTATGCCATCTAGCTTGCACCCGTTGACAGGAAACTTAAGTTGGCACACTATGGAGAGAGTATAAAATTTTGTAATGCAGAAGTAATTGTCAAAGAGAAATAGTTCCAGATGTTTATCAATCAAACTTACAGAATGACTGAACTCGATTGCAGCAAGGGATGAGATGATTCATACCAGTCGCTTTCAAATGTTGCACCATTGAGATACTAGTTGTTCAAAGATATAGTCATAGAATGAGTGATATTATCAACTCTAAGGATGAAAAGAAAGGATCATGCTAGATCACTCTGCTGTATACTGAGGATGTGGTCGGCTATGACCAGAGTACTGGAACTAGTGTTGGCAGAAAGGATGAAGTGCAAGGGCCTGACCGAAGCAGGCTTCAAGATGATCTTGTCGAATCAAGTTAAAAGTGTAAAAGTATAAAGATAATGTGTAATGAGCTGGACATAAAAGAACATAGGCTTCCTCATTCAGTCATGTGTTTTCCTGCCTGTTCTAAATAAAATGAAATAATAAATAACTATGTTTGTTTTTTTTTACACAGTGATCACTTATCAAGGCCTGGAAGCCACTCAGGGATAAGGGTTATTGCAAGTACATTACGTTAGTGTGGAGATTTGATGACATGTTTACTTAAGGGGGCGGTTGATTAGGAATTTGTTAACATTGGACTTAAAGACATCCAAGTTGTAGTCCGGTGGGAAGCAGGCAGACGGAACAGAGTTCCACAGGCGTGCAGTTCTAAGAATAACGATAACTTCTCTGGAATGAGGACATAAGACAGGTTTAGTTTCTTTGTTTTTTTGTTCATCATCCCTAAAGATGATGGAAGCATGTTTCCTGAAGAAACAATGCAAATAGTAGGACACATATTACATTCACACTTACATACCAGATATATTAAAACAGATTACAATGGTTGTTTCTGGTGAGTCACGAGTACAGAACTACCAGCAGTTCAGCCTGGCTTTGCTTGGGCCTTATGTACTGTTCATAACTTTATGTGCATATGTATATATATATATTAAAAAGTTTGACTCAAGTCCAGGTAACCTACTTCTAAAATTTCAAGTGTTTAGACCGAAAATTGACGAAAGAGTTAGGTAGAGTCTGCAAAGGTCAACTCTTTCAACTTTAACCTCTTGGCAGCCAAATTTTCGCCCAAAATCTGATTAAAAAGCTTGTTGCATGTCTGAATATCCTTTATGTAAAATTTCAAATGTTTAGACCCTAAATTGGCTGAATAGTTTGCTAGAAACCGCAAAGGTCAAATCTTTTGAACTTTGATCCCTTGGCAGCCAAATTTTTGGCTAAAAACCAATTAAAAAGCTTGCCCTATGTCTGATTACATTTTATGTAAAATTTCAAATGTTTAGACCAAAAATTGGCTGAGTAATTTGGTAGAGATTTTTTAAAACTTTGATCCTTTAACATTTATTGTTTTGTGCTTAAATCAAATTAAAATGATTGATCCATATCCAAGTAACCTAAATCTAAAATTTCAAATGTTTAGACCCAAAATTGGCAGAGGAGTTTGGTAGAGTTATCAAAGGTCAAATCGTTGAACTTTGACAGACAAATTTTTGGCCGAAAACCGATTAAAAAGATTTTCTCAAATCTCAACACGCCTTATGCCAAATCCCGAGTCTGTAGACTTAAAATTGACAGTTATTTGGTAGGGAAATGTACACACACAGGCAGACACACACAGACAGACACACACATACAATTTCATTTTTATAGATATATAGATTTCTATAATATTTGTAGAATCATTATGATTCAACATTCACTGCTGCTGCTATTGCTGCTTTTAAATAAACATACAATAATTATGACTCAAATGGTGACTGGTCAGTCATTTGCTACTAGCATTTATTAAGCTACTGGACTTTGGCTGCAAAGTGTTTGTTAGAATTTGCAAGTAATAATAGCTATTATTTGCCAAGGATCACAGCATCAACGCTTCTAATTGATTCTCATCTCTTTGTTAGCCCTGCAGATTGCAGATGTCAGATAGGAATTTACCAGTTGAACAGAGATCAGAGGTTACTGGAAATGAATGCCATCTTAAGAAGTGTGAACCACTGGCCCAATCGAGAGTCAAATATGTAAAAATAGCATTCACTGCTACTGCTGTTTCTATATATTCATACAATAATTATGGCTCTAGTAACTGCTCAACAGTTTGCTACTGGCATTTGTTGAGCTGCTGGACATTATTTATCTTTCGATTTGGCTTCAAATCGGTTTATAGTAGGTGTGACTTGACAGATATTGTGACCTGAACGAACTTTGACATGCATTTCCCTGTTGGCATTGCCTCTGCAGATGTAAGTTATGAACTGAGTAGAGATTACAAAATTTACCAGTGATGAATGTTATCTTCATCATGGTAATGAACCACCGGCCCAACAACTGAAGACAAGGAAAAACTTCTGCAACCGTGTCCAACTGCTAACAATATCTCAGAAAAAAACAAACTACAGCTGTGAACCAGAAGACTAGAGAATTACTTCCCTTCTACCATAGGAAGATGTGGCACAAGGTTGCAAGATGGGGAGGAATCAAGCTAGTGCTCTCAAAAAAGGGGCATTCTGGCCTATTAAAAATTGCTGGGGCAACCTTGTTGCAATTCTCTGATTGAGGCACCTGAGGCAGTTACGAATAAACTAACTCCTCTCCAAAGAGGGGAAGCAAGGTCTAATACTTCAGCCCATCAGATAAAAGGTAACTGAAATGGTCAAGTTTCTGCTTGAATGATTGTTGAGAATGAATGCTTGACTGGTATGTTCTAGTCAAGAGTCTCTGAGCAACAGATGCTGCCCCAAGCCTGAACAGAAGCTGCTCTGAGTCTGAACAGAAGCTGCTCCAAACAGACTAAAGAATGACACCCTTCCTGTTGGCATAGTCTCCCTTCCTTCTGAACCCCTCCCTCCTGTCTGAGAAGCACCATGGTTTCAGTGGTAACACTCAACTTCTTGAGAGTAGGAATGTGGTGATCAAAACCTTCTATGACTACACGGAGCTACAAAACTGACCTAACCATCTGCAAATGGCAAAAGGATAACCAGACGATGCAGTACTACCTTGTCTGCATTCTAAAACTCAACAAGTTCAGCTTGAAAGATCTAACAAAAATTCAATGTCAATGTAAAGGACTTGCTAAAGAATTGGGAAACTTGCATATAAATGCTTCAAAAAACACATGAAGATGAATGCCCCCAACCAAAATAGACTTCGTAGCTTAGTGGAGGATGCCCTTTTCTCTTCCCTGCAACCTCTTTCCCACAGAAGAGACGTTGTGAGCCTGTCTCTGCTTTATTGTTATTTTCATGGCAAGTGCTCAGCTGAGCTTCAATCTATGGTCCCCCCCTCATCAAACTTTCATGAAAAACACTCATCTAACCAAAACCACTATCAATAATTTCTCACACTCTTTATCTGTGCCTAAACCTAAATGCAGATTCCATGAACAAAGCTTCTTTCTTAGAACTGCACGCATGTGGAACTCTCTTCCAATTGCCTGCTTTCCAGCTGACTACATTCTGATTTTCAAGTCCAATGTAAACAAGTTCTTAATGAACCGTCCCCCTAAGTAATTCAATTTACAAAATTCCCACTACTTATGTTTACCATGCTATAATCACATTGACTAATGAATACCCATTAACCCTTATCCTCGAGTGGGCTTCGGGCCTTGATAAGTGATGATTCCTGTGTAAAAGAAAAAAAACCGCTTAGGAACAAGAATGGGGTGATCAGAAACTGTAGCTAGAAAGCCGACCCAACTATTGCGAATGTGAAGAAGAGGGTCACATGATGAATTACTGCTTTGTCTGTGCTCTACTAGCCAATCAGGGCAGCCTAAATTATTTCACAACGTTCAAAGCAAAAGGTGCCATTATTTAATGTGTCAGACTAAATGTTATAAATTAATTTACTCATGAATAAATAATGTAATGGATATTTTTCTAATAGGCAAATTTGTTGGCGATTGATACATAGGATTGCGAATATAGATGGCACAGGATATGAAGATAATCAACTAATTGTTGCTAAACAGAATGAGGGGAAAATTAGAGCAGATACACAAAAATTAAGTAATTTATTCTTTTTTCATCCCCACCTATAAACAAAATATTTAATTAACTGACTTAATTAGAAAGAAACCAAAATGCATTCTGGTGGATTTAATTTCGTAATAATATTTTTTTTTTTAATAGAATTTAAAAATTTCATTTTATGCTATATCACTTTTGATCTCTAAACATTTAGTTAATAATAAAATGATACAACATTGACATGCTGGTTATCATTAGATCACTAAAGTTAAGCAATGTTGAGCCTGGTCAGTACCAAATAGATGACCATTTGGGAATACCAGGTGCTGGATGTAGGAACATTTCGACACCTCCTTGCAAGTACTGCAAAACCTTTTAGTGTATAAATACGGCTTCTCGTTTTTCTGTCAAATAGACACATGTTGAAGTTTCCTTTCGATTTCATACAATGTGCTGCAGCCAGGTTTGTGCTGTTTTGATATTTCATTGTCAACCATGTTTCTCAGCCAAACAAGAATACGAGTTGGACATGTCACAAAGTTCCATCTCTATAAATCTGGCCTCCATCACAGTCACTCCTTATGCTTCGATGGCGATATGTCTTGTTTGGGGTTAACAAAAGTAATTAATTAAGCTAACAAAAGTAAGAAAAATAAATAGATAAAAACGATCAAGAAAACAGTCAAGAACTGCATATCTCTTTTAAAAACAAAGTACATTTGAGGAAAAAAATGTTGAGACAATATGACAACTGCAGACAAAAGATTAAAATCAAAGCTTCTGTTCCATGAACAGAGTTTATTTCCAAGATATTCCAATTTGTAAAACACTTTGTCACATGTTACTCCCCTAAGTATTACAACATGGTCTTTTTAAATCCAATGTTCATAAACATTTGTCATAACCCATCTTCATAAATCATCAAAATCTATTAATTCTATTCATAATTTTCAATCCGATCATAATATCCATCATTATTTTACTGTATCCATGTGATTGACCCTTATCCTCGAGTTGGTTTCAGCCTTGATAAATTGTGAATTATTAGGGAGAAAAAAGTAAGCAGAGGGAGAAGAAGAATTTTAAATTGTCCCAATATAGATCGTAAAATGGGTATTACATACCAGCCTGCTTTAACGTGTAAAATGTGTAAATATATATTGTCAGATTTCTTACAATTTCGATTTGCAATTTCTCTTTTATTTGATAACATTTGGATGTAAAAAAAAAAAACTTAACCATTTCTCTTTAAAATGTATAATTCTTTCTCAAGCGTCTTTCTTTTATTTATTTATTTTTTTTCTTCAAGTTAGATTGTTAGAGCAGAAATTGGATCTTGGGTTTACTTTCAGCAGCCTTGTAAATCTCATTTGCATTATTTTGTTTTTGTCCTTTAGTCCTCACATTCCATAAGTTATATTTCTGACAAAGAGGAAAGAATTACTGTTTTCTGGATCAGAATTTATCCATCTAACACTTATCATTTGCTAATTTTAACTTTTCTCTTTAGCTCCTTACATCAAGTGGCTTTATGCCTTGTCTGGAGCGATTTCCAAAAAAAATTGTTTTTAGTGGCAGAAAATTTATTGTTATTAATCGCAGCTTAATTACAATGGACCACAATATGGTGTGTATAATGTAAGCTTTTGAGTTGTCTTTCGCTAAAAAAAAGCCGAAGTTGAAAACTTGAGTGGAAAGAATACTTTTTTTAATTCTGAAAATGATACTGTTTTGTACAGAAATATTTTGTCTTTAATAATCTCTTCACATAATTCTCCTATTAGCTATTATATATTATTTTTAATCACCTGAGGAAGGTCAGAGGGTGATTTAGCTGAAACGTGGTGAAGCAACAACTATGAAGATGAGGATAATAGTTTGAAAAAAAAAAAAAAAAAAACTATACATATTACTCATTTCAAAGAATTCCAATAAAAATAATATATAATACTATTCATTATGGACCCGACAATAGAAGACCAGATAAGAATGAAAACTTGGATTTATAAAACCAAAAAATTCAACCTTGATCACCCTTCAGGGCCCATGACAGAGTGGATAGAGGCATTGAGTCTCTGTGGTTCCAGATGAGCATTATCTGAAGATAGCGGTTTCAATCCTACTTAAGGCAGGTTAGAGGATTAGTTGGCCAAAACATAGTGAGACGACAACTATGGAAGGCAGTAATTACTGGAGATACAATTACAAGACTCAGCAATTCTATCCCATCATGGTTAATCACTTGAGGAAGGCCAGAGGATGATTTGGTTGAAACATGGTTAAATAACAACCACTATGAAGATGAGGATTATAGTCTGCAAAAAAGAAAAGAAAATATACTGTTGACTAACATTAAATTTAAAACAGAAGATGATTGTTTTTTATTCTTTAGTCTTATTTTCATCTTAACTTTGTATATCGAATTTAAACCAAAACTATAGATTTAATTCCGCAAAAAACAAACAAACAAACAAAAAAAAAACCAGAAAATCATTTGTATAGTAAAAAATAATATAACATCCTAATTTATGTGCGAGAGTCCTTATTTATTTGCCTCCTCACAAGAGCAGAGTTGGATACAAGGTCGTTTTTTATGTGGGAAGGCCAGCTCTCCAAAATGAGGCACTCTATAAACAAAATAAAAGTTACATCAGTCTAGAAAGATTTTTTGTCCATTGACTGAGAACAGAAATGATAAAATATAGTATGAGAACAGATATTACACTTTACTCTTAGCCAAAAGGCCAACAAAATCAATACAAACTTTAAATTAAAAAGAATTGTACCTATATTTCTTTTTTGATGTGCCCTGAGTGACCTCGCTAACCTTGCTGACGGGGGGGGGGATATATGCATTCTTGCTTTTCTTAGGGATTTTTATTCCTGAAAGAAAGTTCAATTCTTGCAGATGAAAAAGGTAAGCGTTGAATTGGGAGCAACAGCTTTTGGAGAGAAGGAAAAACAACTTTGTATATTAATCTAACAATGTTACTTGGTCACGTAATAAAGAATGATATACAATAGAAAATGCTGAATCTACAAAGTGAGGTGTTTTGTAAATACGTGCCTTTGGGAAAACTCATCTGAGATTGTTTCGTTTGTTTCGTCTGTCGATTCTGGAGTGTTGGATTTTACCTGTGAACTGTCTAATGTGAGTTTCTGTTACAATGCAGTCAAGCCGATACAAGCCGAAGTGGGGAAAACTGGAAAAAATAAACTGGAGCAACGTGTGTTTAAGTTTAAGCTGATTCATGTGATTCCTAAGGACACAATGATTTGCTTACCTTTTTGCCAATAGACACAACCAATGAGGAGACCAAGGAGAAAGCCACTGACCAATTTAAGTGCATTATAAATTCTAATGAATGTTGGCAACCATTAATATTATTAAGCCCTGTTGAATCAAATTGACGCTTATCCGCATAAAATGCCCAAATAGTTGATCGTTGCTTAATTCAAGCAAGAACTTTTCCAATAAATTATCCACTCATGAACTAGAAGACAATCAGATCTCAAAGAATTGGCTTGCCCATCTGAACATAATAGAATATTTGGTACTGATCCAGAACACGACACAAGGTCGCACCAGCATCTTCTGGTAGTTGACGGTAAGCAGAACACTGCTGGACGAGAAATTCAAAACGCTAAAACAAAAATTTTAACACACACAAAAAGAAAAGACTTACTCTATGTTTAATTATATAAAAGGTATATTTATATTTTTTTCAAGAAAAGTATATTATTTTTTTGTAAAAAAAACATTTCAAAGAAATAAGTTTTATTTTGAATAAAAAAAAATACATCTCAAGTGTGTCTGAAAGCCAAATCACAATGCAATATTAGGAAAATAAACAAATATTTTACTTGCTTGAAATTTTATATTTCGGAGTCAAACTCCATCTTCAGTATGTTATTTTCTTTCTTTTTTTTCTTCCTTTTTCTTGCCATGTTGTGAAATTGTAGAAAGAAAAGTCTGTTTGTAAAGCTCCACGCATTGTCTCTCAGCGGTTGTATTTTGAAATGTTAGAACGCGGCGTTGGCTATGTGAGATTAACATCATGGGTGTGAGTTTCATTATAGAAGCGTTGATTTAATTTGAATAAAATAAAATATGCATCTAGTGTGCTTGAAAGCCAAATCACAACGCAATATTAAAGAAAATAAACAAATATTTTACTTGTTTGAAATTTATAATTTAAATATATTTCGGAGTCAAACTTCATCCTCAATGTGTTTTCTTTCTTTTTTTTCTTCCTCTTTCTTGCCTTGTTGTAAACTTAGAAAAATATTAATATTGCATTGTGATTTGGCTTTCAAGCGCACTTGATACATATTTTATTTTATTCTGATTAAATCAACACTTATATAATGGCACACCCTTGAAGTTTTATTTATTTTTTGTTTTTTGTTTTAAAGACGAAAACATGAACACAACTATGAATGAAAACCAAATTTTTTTTTCTGAAGAGTTTTTTTTTTTTTTCATGAAACAACTATGATTGAAAACGATTTTTTTTTTCAAAGAATGTATCAGAAAGGTGGTTTTAGGGTTAGGTTTGGGATGAATGTTCACATTTTACATTTTGTATTTTTACACCTCCATGCAAATTTGTCCATAATAGTGTTTCTTTCAATCATCTCAGAGAGACTTTTGCACCTTTTACATTTCTTATTTCTGACTATTAGCCTTCTTTCCCAAAAGACATTACTCCTCCTGGAGACTTAGTAATCTCATCTTTGCTTTTAAAACAAAATATTCTTCTTGTTGCAATAAATCGATTTCATTGAAACTCTATTGATAGCTGATTGACTAATCATGTTGACTTTTCCAGTTGCTTACTGTAAACTGCTGGAAGATGCTGACACAACCTTGAGTCAGGGTCTGAATCAGTCCCAAATATTTCAGTCTTCTTATAAACTGTTTTTTTTTTTTTGGTGTTTTTTTTTTTTTGGTGTTTTTTTTTTAATTCATTTGTTTGTAGCTCAACACTAATTTTTAAATAATTTCTTTCCTTTTTATTATCTAGAACAGAACACACGCAAAATAAATGAAAGATGCCTTCCAAATACAAAACTTCCGACACTAAAATGAACTTAGTGGTTAAATGTTGGTATTCCAATCAATAAATCTGGTCATCAATATTTTATTTTCTTGAAAGTGATTATTAATTTCATATTTTAAAGATGATAATAAAATAAAAACCTTACACCAATCTGACTAGCAACCCTATCCGGACTTAAATTTACAATACCATTAACCCTATTTGCCCTATTTTTTCTTACTATCTTTTAAGCTTGAAATTAGCAACCACCTCCAAAAATGTTTGATGGCTATTTTCCACATTTTAAAATTATAAAAAAAGGTCGGTGAAAAAGTAAATTTCCTCACATTTTATAGCAGTTGTATATTTCCCTTTCCCCTATTTTTGCACTGTTAACTATATTGCACCATTGTCGAAATTGGTATTCCTATCTGTTTGTGTTTGCAACCAAAACCCAGAACCTATTGCCCGAATTTCTTTCATATAATGTTAATAGACTTTTGGCAAAAAAAAAAAAAAAGGAAAAGATTTCTTCAGCATCTCTTCAAACCTACAGATCTGTTCTCTTGGGTGGTTTCTCTGCAACTCTCTCTGCAAATATTCCTTGGCAGTGTTCACTTCTTGATAAGCAAGGGTAACCAAACATTCTCCCATGCAATTCACCCTGCCCCCATAAAGAATATTATCTAGGGCAAGCCACAAAAAAAAAAAAAAATAGGGCTTGAAATATCTTTCAGCTTTATTCATATGGCACCCAACCAACGGTAGGGAATGAAGTTGAAGTTCAGTCTCCTACAGATAAAAGAAAAAAAAAATCCCTTTTTGAACTTAAGAGTTGTTTTTATAACTAATAATAACATCCAACCTAATCTGTCTCCATGATGTGGCCTTTTTCCCTCCTTCTTTTTGTTGGTCTGTATTTATTTTTTTTATCTAGGATAACAAATTTTAAATGTTGGACTTCAATAGCAATTAGGCTGACAAATCAAACTTTGATTCTGATGTGGCAATTTTCATTTATTATTATTATCATCATGTTGTTGGCAATGTAAGAACCTTTTTTGCTACATTTTATTTTAAAGAATCATATAGTTCTGCCCAGATGATTGGTAATATGGGAACATTTGTCAATAATGACTGAAAACTCAGAAGCAGTAATAGAAATAACTGTAATATTATTTTTAATTAGAGTATAAAAAGAGTTGTCTCCCTTACAATTAAAATTTTTGTAACTTTGATAACATGCAAACAAAAAATGAAGAACTGAAATGACTTCATTGTATTTTGAAAAATCTCTTTTTGAAGTTCTTATAACTAATAATAACATCCAATCTCACCTGCTTTCAAAAGAATCATTAAATGGCGATAAACATTCATGACTGAAACCTGGTGGACAATTCAGACATAGATTGAAGTTAATTTATTCCAAATATTTTTGAATTGCAGAAAATATTGTGGATTTCATTAACGATCCCATATGTGGGTTTGAATTAAAAGCCATTTTTGGTTTCAGAAGAAAAGAAAAAATCTTGTTCCAAACAAAGTGGTAGTCATCAATCAGAAGCTTTGAATTATAAAAGCCAAGACGAAGATGAAGAATACAGTTTTCCGTTGGATAGTCGATCTGTACAAGTGTCGGATTGTAAAAGTCTGCAGACAGAGAGCAAACTTCTTCTCATGTTGGACACAAAAAATATCACGTGTCGAACTGTTGAGAGGTTTAAAATTTTTATGGAGCAATTCTGGTTTATGGCTGGTTGCTTGTAGAACATGGCTCCATTTGATTGGTCAGTTCCTATCGTCAGTGTCTATAAGTAGAATCTTCCAACTTTCTGTAATCATATCCCACTCTTGTGCCAAATTTTTCTTTTTACTTGTATAAAAATGAAAATAAATAATTACCCCCTTCTCCTATTGTATAAAAAATATTGCAACAGGTGGCATTTTTGGAGGGTTATTTTGTTTAATAATGAATTCCCATTTATCATGGCCAATATGATTAATTTGAAGAAAAATAAAAAAGTTAAAATTTGAACTAGATTGTATAATATGGTGTAAAAAAGAATGTTTTATATATATATATATATATATATATATATATATATATATATATATATATATATATTAACAAACAGTATTTGTGATTTATTATTAAAAATGATGCTCTGCATACATTCAAGCACTCCATTATATTTATACCTTGAGTGTTTTCACTTATATTTAATAACTACCAGGGTACCTGACATTGCCCGGTCATAAAATATGTTTAAATATGGTATTTTAATTCATGCAGATTTTGCATTTATTATTATAGAGCCAATTCCCTATGACAACAGCATATTCTTTTCATTGTTTTGACTCTCGAGTGTGTATCCATTGATATCTTATATAATGCTATATAGAGTGATGTGGTTCTCGGTTGATTAACTGTGTCTAACTGTATCGGATATGTACTCGAGAGTCAGAAGAATGAAAAGAATATGCTGTTGTCACAGCCCGACTAATAACCCTGGAAGGCATCTCTTCATTATCTTTTTCTATCAATGCCGGTGTTCTGCATATGGCTATATGTTTTTTATGTAGAGTGATGTGGTTTTTTAGTTGATTAATTGTGTCTATGTCGGATATACAGGGTGACCCCCCCCAAAAAAAACGGGCCCCAACTCTAATTAGGCCCCGTTTCTTAGTGTTTTGTCCGAATGAAATGAAACTTTGATCATAACTAGTTTATTATATTCAAAACGTCACATCAAAACACTAGGGTCATTGGCCTTTTTTTCTTCGCTGACTGTAAAATGCTCAGAAAAACAATTAAATGTCTTCTGTTTTTTTTTGGGCCACCCTGTATACTCGAGAGTCAAAACAATGAAAAGAATATGCTGTTGTCATAGCCCTATTAATTATTAATCATGTAAAGAAAGGTGTTAGTAAAAGAAGTTATATGCCGATGAATCTCAACAAGGAAAATGATATCGAGTGTTCACGATAGGAAAAAGTTATTTCATTCTGTACGTATGAATAAGGATAAGGGTTTGTTTACAGTTTGTTTGACAGAGTTCATATCATTATTTGGAAGTAAGTCTGTATGTTGCTGTGGTATTTAGAGTAAGTCCACATGCTGACATTTTGCCATCTTAAACAGTGGTGTATTCGTGTTGATGTCGATAGTCCGAATCTAAATGCTGGTTTAGTTTGCATTCAAAGATAGAAGTTTGGTTGTTGAACTGGGCACATAGGTTAGTTACACAGCTGCCTTCTAGCGGCTAAAGAGGTTGCGCTCTCTTAACCTTCGAAAACCAGTGTTCCACTCAATCATAAGAGACTGTTCTTGATTAGTTAAATCTTAATTGGAATTAAGTTTTTACCCCAATCAACAAGAAGCTTACAGATGAAGCAAATATTTCAGACACCGTTAATAGTGACTGCTGCTGCTATTGTAGCAACTGTCACTAAAGTATTAAGAACTACTCTGATAGAATCCAAATCTCCAGGGTGGCAACCTGGGTGGGGAGTTGGGCAGCAAAATGTTTGTTTTTATTCTAATCATACCCGACCTGACCATCATCCAATGCATTACTCCCTCCTTTCAGAGAGTGAGTGATTGATTATCTGTCACCTGACATGCTCTAATCTGTAAATTTATTTATCCATTTCCAACATAGTTCGACACAAGATCAAGCACTCTAGATGAGTGCAAAATTTGCCATGATCAACCTTTTTCCCCCCGCATCGGCATTCCCCAGTATCTAATAATAAACTAATCTTTCCTTCCAAAGGAAAAGATAATACATAGGAGGATCGCATCCCGAAACCTGAACAGAATCGTACTCGGTTCTAATATGAGGCTCTCAGATCTTTACCAATCATTCATGAATATAACCAATCCAGAGTGTCCCCCGTTTTTGGAGAGCTGAATTGTTCACATAAAATTGACCTTAAGTTTAAGTTTGCCCTTTGTGAATGAGTGTGGTTAGGGTGAAAATAAAATACTGATCCTCTCCTCCTCTCCAAATGTCTTCACTCATGATGACCTTGTCGCATGAATAAATAAATTAATCCTTGGTCCAGAGATCTTAGGAATCGGTGCTCCCCTTCTTAGCCATTTCTTGCCTTGCAAACGACAATATTGAAAGGAAAACTAAAAATGAAGAGAAAAGAGAAACTCCCCATCCCCGTTCTGTTCTCGTGTCTAAAAGAAAAGATAAAGAAAACACGAAAAATTATTTCATGGCCAAAAGTTTTTGATGTTTGTGTTTCCATTCAAGGTTTCATATTTGACTCATTTCACACAATTTCTCCATTTTCGACGCAAAATAAATAAATAAACAGATTTTTTTCTTCAGTTAATTCGAAGTTGAAGTGTGAACACACTACAGTAAAAATGAATAGTCATCTGGCATAATCTAACTGTAACTGACCCATTTAATCTCTCTCTCTCTCTCTCTCTCTCTCTCTCTCTCTCTCTCTCTCTCTGTTTTTCTCTGTCTGACCCCATCTCTCTCTCTCTCTCTCTCTCTGTCTCGTTCTATTTTATGTGTGTCTCTCTTCCTCTTTCTCTCTAACTCTTTCGTTTTCCTTCTTTCTCTCTACCTCTTTCTCTCTCTCTCTCTGTTTCTTCTTTTCGTCTCTTTCTCCCTCCTTCTATCTCTCCCTCTTCTTGCTCTCGTCTCTCATCTCACACTTTCCCTCTTCCCACTCTCTCTTTGTGTCCCTCTTTTTCTTTCACTGCCTCACTCTCCTTTTCACTGTGTCTGTCTGCTTGTGTCCCTCTCCTTTCTGCTCCTATCTCTCTACCTCACTGCTTCTCTTATTCTCAATGTTCCCCCTCTCTCTCTCTCTCTTTCTACTTCACTGCTTCTCTCTTTCTGTCACTGCTTTTCTTTCTCTCTCTCACTGCCCCTTCTCTCTCACTATTTCTCACTCTCTGTTTCTCTCTCACTTTCATTGTCTCTATCTCTCTCTGCTTCTGTCTCTCACTCTGTTTGTTGCTTCTCTCTTCCCTCTCTCTAATTGTGTGTCCAATGTTTGCGTATGAATGGAAAGACGATGTCGTTTTTTTTCATTTTCTTTTAATTTATCAAACAACCTGTTTGACAATTTCTTACAAATTAGATTTATCGTTGATCAACCTTCTCTATCCAGCAAACATTGTGGCCTTTATCCCACACACGTTGTCTATCTGGTTACATACAAACACGAGGGAAACACACCCTCCCTCAACCTTTCACCCCCTTCTCTCTCTCTCTCTCTCTCTCTCTCTCTCTCTCTCTCTCTCACACACACTCCCAGACACCATGAAGCCACTAATTAAGCCAGACTTCCAGCAATAATTTAAGAGAAACATTTTAAAGTTCGAAAGGACAAATAAATTAATTGTTTCAGAATTTTTTAGGTGAGGATTGACCATTTGTACCATTTGGATTATTCAGGCTGCTGTTCTCATTTTTAATGTTATTTTCATAACGTTTCAGCCGATGTAATCTCCGACCTTCTTCAAGTGCATCGTGTTCCTATTTACAATGCCTCCCCACGGAGCAGAGTTAGACACCAGGGTCGTTTTTTAACGTGGAGAAAAGGAACAAAAATAAAAATTGTCTCAGTCGTGAAGGATTTCTCCTCCACTGACAGAGAACAAGAAATTGAAATGCAGCATCTGAAGAATAGATACTACACTCTGATCTTGACCCGAAGGCCAAGGAGAAGTTTGTTGAACTTATGTGGACACGTGACGCAACGGAATTGCTAAGTAATAATCAGTTCTAAGTGGCAGTCTTCCGAAGGTTGAAGGTTCAATCCTCACAACAGACGATATTAACTAAGAATAAAATAACAATTATTTAAGATTTCTACTCAGTCATATCTGACGAAATTAGAACAATCTACCCCCGTGGGTTGAATAAAGGGTTCAGTTCGAAATTTTGTATAGATTCCTGTATTTGACATAAAGATTTTTGAGTTCAACAAGATGTATCTTGAAGGTAAAAGGAAGCCGGCACAACATGTCTAGAGTAAATACCATATTAGGATCTAATTGCATGCAAATCAGAAATATTTGAAGTTATAAGTATGAGATTTAGCCCATATTATGTCTCTCACCTCTAATAACTGTTTAAAATACTTCAAAGAAGCAGGAATTTGGGGAATATTTATTAATTGATATCTAATAGCTATGATTAAAAAAATTTCATCAAAATAAAAGATCTGAATATTCATAAAAGGTTTTTAAGACTCCTTCTTCTCTTTTGCATAAGATGACACTAAACTAAATGTAGCTCATAATATGCATTCTTATGCCTAGCAGACAAACATAAATTGATGACACTTTATATAGTATATATTATTTAATTGGAATTCATTATTGAGATGAGTATTATTTATTAATTGCGGACTATTATCCTCATTTTTCTTAGATGTTGTTATACGACGTTTCAGCCAACTATTCCTCAGGTGGTAATCACGATGGGATAGGAACTCCGAATCTCCTATCTGCATTCTCAGCAATTACTGCCATCCATAGTTGTTGTCGTCTCACCACGTTTTTGGCCAAGTAAGCCTCTGGTCGGCTTTGGGTAGGATTGAAACTGCTATCTTCAGACAATTCTCACCTGGAATCGTAGTCTCTATCCACTGCGCCACAGGCATCGAAGGGTGATCAAGGTTGGATTTTTTGGTCTTATAATTCCACGTTTATTTTATTATCTGATCTTCCATGGTCAGGTCTGTACTGAATGGTATATATATTATTTAATTGGAATTCATTATTGAGATGAGTATTATTTATATTAATTTATTTATTGCGGACTATTATTCTCATCTTTATTAGATGTTGTTTCACAACGTTTCGGCCAACTATTCCTCTAACCTTCATCAGGTGGTAACCACGACGAGATAGGAACTCCGAATCTCCTAACTGCATTCTCAGCAATTACTACCATCCATAGTTGTTGTCGTCTCACCACGTTTTTTGTATCAGTGCTAACTTGCAT
This sequence comes from Euprymna scolopes, assembly GCF_053919585.1. NCBI lineage: Eukaryota > Metazoa > Mollusca > Cephalopoda > Sepiida > Sepiolidae > Euprymna > Euprymna scolopes. Next base: position 46,392,260 of record NC_136495.1, on the reverse strand, counting down.
CACTGCAGTTCTACAGCATTTAAGTTCATATCCGTTTGCTGTGAGCATGCTGTTGCTTTCCTTGTCCATTACTGACAGCATGACTTGCGTACTAGTATATGTGTGTATCCTGTGTCTGCCAGAGCTTTATATAGTTTTCCATTGATGCAGAAAATCATCACTGATGACGTGCCATTTATAAGAGTTTGAGGGATGAGATTAGCACAAATTCTGTCCCTCATCTGTTTCCTGGACAACATGGAGAAATTTGAACTGGCTGTTGGCATTAATAACATATTTTTTTAGGGTTTTCGAAGCCTTTCACCAGCACTTCTAAATGCTTACCCTACGATTGGGTCCATCACATTTGTAACATCTTGCAGCTCATTGTGATGCCTGTACAACCAATGCCGTGTGCTCTGTTGCTCCAATACAATGGCACAAGCTCATGCCAGCATGCATGGCAAATCTAGGTCCTTCATTTGAAAGGATTCTCACAAGAGCTCTTCCACATGCTTGTGCAATCCAGCAATAAATGTACACTGCAGGCACTGATCTGAAATGTTTGCATAGTTCTGCCAAGAAGACATCAACCGTTTTGTCTGGGTGAAAGTGGCGTATGCAAATTGCTTCCATGAAGAGGTCTAAAGTAAAATTGCTTCCGTGAAGAGGTCTAAAGTAAAATTGCTTCCATGAAGAGGTCTAAAGTAAAATTGCTTCCATGAAGAGGTCTAAAGTAAAATTGCTTCCATGAAGAGTCTAAAGTAAAATTGCTTCCATGAAGAGGTCTAAAGTAAAATTGCTTCTGTGAAGAGGTCTAAAGTAAAATTGCTTCCATGAAGAGGTCTAAAGTAAAATTGCTCCTGTGAAGAGGTCTAAAGTAAAATTGCTTCCATGAAGAGTCTAAAGTAAAATTGCTTCCATGAAGAGGTCTAAAGTAAAATTGCTCCTGTGAAGAGGTCTAAAGTAAAATTGCTTCCATGAAGAGGTCTAAAGTAAAATTGCTTCTGTGAAGAGGTCTAAAGTAAAATTGCTTCCATGAAGAGGTCTAAAGTAAAATTGCTTCTGTGAAGAGGTCTAAAGTAAAATTGCTTCCATGAAGAGGTCTAAAGTAAAATTGCTCCTGTGAAGAGGTCTAAAGTAAAATTGCTTCCATGAAGAGTCTAAAGTAAAATTGCTTCCATGAAGAGGTCTAAAGTAAAATTGCTTCTGTGAAGAGGTCTAAAGTAAAATTGCTTCTGTGAAGAGGTCTAAAGTAAAATTGCTTCCATGAAGAGGTCTAAAGTAAAATTGCTTCCATGAAGAGGTCTAAAGTAAAAGCCATGTTCAATGTTTCTTCACATAATGAAATTCGCATGTTTCTCTTCATGCAATTGCTGATACACTGTATATGTGCCACCAGACAAATGCATTGGGATGATACACTTAATATGCTTTAATCTACCCAACTGACATATCAATTCTGCCTTCTAACATTCCACTCTGAACTGTCTGGAGTCACTTTCAAACAGGAGTATAAGCTTAAGTATAACCTAAGCCATGATGCTGAAATAGCTTGTATCTAACTTTGCCCTCCTGGGAAGGTAAGTAACCAACACAGCAACGCTAATATGGACACTGACACAGCAACGCTAATATGAACAGCAATAATGGTGATACAGTCTCAACTAGCAGGGCTACCCGGCGTTGCTCGGGACCGTATAAACAATGGGAAAATTGAAGTTGATTTTGAACATATTTGTTATTGTTAGGATAGAGGAATTTTTAATGTCTATCTATCATTTGCTATCACGAGCAAAAGAATATTTTACCTACCCTAGGACGGGTATTATTCGTATGAAATAATTGTACCTTATCTAGGATAAGTAATTTACAGCATGTATATGAAATAATTTTACCATTGTGAGGACGGGTAATATACAACACATTTAAAATAAATTTACCCACACTCGGACAGGTAATTTAAATATATATATGAAACAATTTCACAGACTCTCAACAGGTATTGTACAACATATGTTTAAATAATTTCTCTTCCCACCAAGGCTACCATAATTTAAAGAAAACTGAAACAATTTTTAGAAGATGGCTCATTAGGATTTCCAAATTAATACATAAATACATTGTCTTGGTTAATGATTAGGCAACCATTGCTTCACCATAAATTTCAACATTACTGGGTTTCTTTCCTTCCTCTCTATCGGCACTATAATTGTAAGAAAAATTATGACATTTTTGGAAGATATCTCAGCGGGATTTTCAAAGTAATGCATAAATACATTGACACAGATAGTGATTAGACAACCCTTGCTTCATTATCAAATTCCACATTACTGTGTTTCATTTTCATTCCCCACACCAAAATGTTTTTGAAAATATATATATATATATATATATATATATATATATATATATATATATATATATATATATATATATATATATATCACAACACAACACATTAAAACAAGAGAAAGGAATGGACTGGGCGGAGGAGAATGAGAGTTAGAGAGAGGGATGTAAAAATGAGAGGGAGGAAAAGAGAGAAAGATAGACTGTTAGAAAGAGAGTGAGAGATTTAGAAGTTTTAATATAAGAATGTTAAACACCCTTATTAAACTACTATTTTGCATTTTTATGATCTCAGGCAACACTGAGTATTCCTGCTAGTTATCTATGTATAACAAATTTCTATACTATGTTTTTGTATTTTAATATATAAGGACCGGACCGCAATAGTCAACGCCAGGCCATGCCGGGTGTTCCTTCTGGTCTATAAGAGACTTACTCTCTCTAATAAGTACCTACATAAAAAAAACACCTACAGCAAACCTCTGAAACTATTTTAAGCCTGTGTAATTAAATGCTAATCCAATTATTGAAAACCACTTTGGTGTTAATTGTGTAAATTGTTAAAAGGATTATAATTCCTGTTAAATTGACAATTAAGCTTAAATGCCTCCAGAAATTGTTTTCTTCCACAGAATTTACTAATTAAGTTGTTTTTTTAAATTTTTTTTTTATTCGGTTGCTGATTTTATTACCCTAACTCCACCTCTAACTACTTGTGACTCTCCAATCTGCTAGTGCTTCTCCCCTCTCACCCCTCCACTCCGGAAAAGGATCATTTCAGCAACTTCTCTGAATTTTAAAAGCTTTCATGATTATATTTTTAAACCTCTGATTTTTAACACTTCAGTTAAAATATAACTATCCCTAGCCCTAACTCAGTCTGATGATAGTGCATTTATGATTTTTGTCCAAAATTCTCCCTACATTAAAAAAAAATAAATAAATGAAAAATAAAGAAACATCTGTATGATGTACCCCCCCCCTCACCGTAACGAAATGAAAATATCATATTCCAAAAACCAGATAAATTGATCAAGTAGTTTTATTTTTAAATAAGAAAATCAAATTTTATGAGTATCTCAGAAGTGACTGCCTTGCCCACCATTTTGAAAACAATCTTTAAAAATGATAAAGGGAAATAACTCAACAATAATTCAAACTTGTAAGATTTATATTGTAATGCCTACAAATTCTCATTAATCACTTAAAAATTATTTTATTTTATGATTCATTTAGAAATAAAACTACTTGATCAATTTATGTAATTTTTGGAATATAATAAAGATTTTTCTTTATTTTTGTTTTTATATTTTGGTTAAGAACCGTATTTACTGTTGTTATTTTTTTTTTCTATAACTATGCCATTCTTTCTTTCCCAAATATTGTTATTTTGTTCCAATCAAAGGGAAGAACTTCTATAAACCAATATATGGTTACATTTCTTTTTTTTGTAAAAGATGACGACCATTTATAAATAATTCTAACATGGAGAAAATACAGGGTAGAATGATAAAATTGTCATCCTAAAAAAAAAAACACAACAACTTTAAAACTTTTATGGAAAAAATTAATTCAGATAACTTGATTTAGTAGTAGAGATGACATCTATTCAATGTAGCCTCAATTAACACCTCGATATGGGTCTGGAACTAGGAGCATGCCTTTCCCACAAGCGCCAGTGGGAGTTCGGCGAATACTTGGCGGATAGTGGCGATCAGGCTAGCTTTAGTGTTGTGAGAGGTCATGTTTGTGATGTTTTAGATGTATGACCAAACAAAGTAGTCCAGCGGGTTCAGGTCGGTCGGGGAAGGAGAGAGAAAGGTACAAAGTTGTAGCACTCCTTTTGAAGCCAAGCCTGAGTCTCCTTGGACTTGTGGGATAGCACCGAGTCCTGCTGCTACACCCAGGGTCTGCTAGAGGCCACCTGTTTGCACCAGGGGATCACCACACTCTTCAGCACATTTAGGTACATTTTGGTGTTGACTTCCAAGCCAACTTCGAAGATGCGAAGTGGTCCTCACTTGAAACCACCCCAAAAACCATAACCATGGGTCGTTTGATGCGTCAAGCTGTGCCCTCAAGAATTGAACCATCCAGATTTGCATTTTGAGGGTGCTGGCAATGGTCCTGTTGTCATAACTTGGATCGGTAGAGAGCATGAGCAGCTATCTCCGATCTCGCTCATTGAACATTGTGTCACTTTCAGACATGATAGAAGGCTCCTATCGCTCTTGAGATATGTACACAACTGGCCAACTAGTAGATGGTCTGCAACAAAAAAAGAAAACCGGTTTTCATCAAACGGAAATGGAATAATGTCGTCTTTTCTATGGCGACAATTTTATCGTTCCCCTCTATATTGTCTGGAAGAAATTAAATCAAATTATGTTTTATTATTCTTACCGGTAATGTTCAGATTCTTCTTTTTTTTTTTTTTAAATTTTTACTAATGAGTCATCATCTATCAAGGTCCAAAGGTCACTCGAGGATGTCATTACTTTTCAAGGTCCAAACACTCCTAATTATATTCTCCTTATGAAACATTTAAAGACAATCACTCGAAAGGACAAGAAAAAAGAAAAAACACGAACTGTTTCTATGGCTGAAGATGACTTTACATCGTCAAAACTAAGTTGATCTTAAATAAATATATATTTATTTAAAAAATAAATAATTCTGCATTGTATTGGCTTTCTAAACTTACAAATTTCAATTCATATATATATATATATATATATATATATATATATATATATATATATATATATATAGTCTTTGAAGTTTTTAACCTTTAAAACTATACAAAAAATTACTTTTTATCATTCGTTAAAAAACCATCTAGTCAGTAAGTCATTTAATCACCTGCAATCACTGCATTAACTCTCTCGAATTTACTATAATACCAATTTTTTTATTTTTCAAGGGATCATCAGTTGTTTACCATGAAACACTGTTTCGGGGATTTAAAAACAAAACAGTATATTACATCATGGCTCCCCAGCAGTGTTGATCAAACACCACCACCCTTAATCTTAGGAAGAAGACATGTTACAAACATTTGATCCAATTTCCTATTAATTGCAATTACTAACCTTTTCATAGTATAAAAATGAATTTCTTACCTGAGCGATTCATCAATTTCCACATTTAAAATGGATACATTTTTTAATTTATCAGTCTTGTAGTCATAAGATTAGGATTAATCCATTTAACTACTTATCACCCCCACTATAATTAGTAGTTTGTATATTTACATTCTTATTTATTTAAAATTAGATATATAAAGGTTAAAAATATTTTATTTTTACATATATACATATTTTTTTTTTATATATATAAATTTATTATATGTAATTATAAATACATTTTATACATTGCTAATATAGTTTTGGATTTCCTTTATTAATATAGTCTGGTTTATCTTAAACGATTCAAAAGCATCAGGATAACGAACAAATGCTTTATTTAACTGTTTAAATATTTTATTTTTATCCCCGCCTTGTTTTATCATCCTTATTACTATTACTTATATATATATATATATATATATATATATATATATATATATATATATATATATATATATATATATATAGGAAATTTATTACTGTGAGTCCAGAATGAGTTTACAAATTGTTTCAGCTAGAGGAAAATCCTCAAAGAGAGGAAAAAATCCAACTAGCATCGTCAGAATTCATAAATGGACTATGTCTACCATCTCTTCAGCGGAGAAAATATTAGCAAATAATTATAATAGTTTACACCTTATTTGCTAAAGTCAGTGAGACATGGAAAATCACAATTAAAAGTTGTTTAAGCATTTAAATATCATAGAGTAAGGGAAATTAATGAAAAGGATATAAAAATTCACATCCAAATTGCATGGTAAAATCCGAAGTGAAGGTCATTGGTATCAGTGAGATAATGGGATCCAATCTGTATTTTGAGTAATGTACATCACAAGGTAACAGCCCGAAGTAGGCATTTTCCTGGAAATTTTCTTTGTGTATATAATGAGTCCGGTAAATAAATTATTATATAGGTCTGGTGGATCTGTTTATTAATAAACATATAATTTATATATTTAATATTTTTATATAATTATAAAATATGAGCTTAAATTCCACTCCAAAATAACTTCAAATTGTGAATAAAATAAAATAAAACCGCTTTCATCGAAATCCTATAGGATAAAGAGTTATAATATTTCAAATGTATTCTTTGTCTTACATAGAATAATAAAAATATTTTGATTTGAAATTTGACCATTTCACGTCATAAATTTTTTAATTTATTGAATGACTAAAATTTGTTATATATATATATATGAGATGAACTTAAAACCAATATTTTTTTTTCCAAAGTACTTAATATAGAGAAGGGCTTTATATAAACATTAAAATAATCTCCACAAATTAATTTTGCATTTATTTACTAAGGCAAATGTCAACAGAGCTGTAAGGACAATGATTAAAATTGTCTAAAGATGCTCAAAAATCTATAGGTGTGGGGACAAAAAAATCTTTAAGTGCTTTTTTTCTTTTTCAATGTTATAAATACGAGGGTGGGAAGGAGGGGAAGACTTTTTAAGCATGCTAGATTCTATCACTATCGACTGACATAATTTGCCTCTTCCACATTAGAGAGTTATAGGTGTCATAAACGGAATAGGTACATGTAAACAAGAAATAACACACACACACACACACACACACACACACACACACACACACACACACACACACACACACACACACACACACACACACACACACACAAATCCGCACATTTAGAAATCAAATTTAATGAAAGCACAATGTTTTGTTTTTCCTCGATTTCATTAAACCAATTAATTGTACTGCACTCACAGCTGTGTTAAGATTTATGCATATGAATATACATTCTGTCTGTACTTGTGTACATATCAGAGATTTCTAAATAAGAATCGTGTTTACATATACATATGAACGGACGAATTGTGAGATCAATCAAATGAATTGAAATCAGCTAACAATGCCTGGATCATAAATAAAAACAGTATGAGAAATGGTTACATCTCCCCTGCCAAAGGAGTTTCAGTCCATGTAAAAGCAGTTAAAGTTCATTAAAGACTGGCTTGTTGTATGGTTTCAATCTGTTCAGTTCTCAGGGCATCCCTTGTGTCACTGGAATACATTCCATTGAGAACTTTGAGTTGGTGTTCATGTTCTCAGTATCTGGTTGTGATGGCTCAGTGTAGACAACAGGTTTATTTGATCTTGATACAGAATTGGTTCAGAGGTCTTCAAGTGATTCTGGAGGATTGCTGACAACAGAATTTGTGGATACTGCACTTGTAATTGGAACTTCCGAATAAAGTCAGCTTGGGTGAGCATAATTGCCAACATGAAGTCTAAAGGAACTTTCGGTTCTGCAAGGTTATGTAGCCTGAACTATTGACCTTTACTCGATATTGCCCTCAGGAAAATCATGACTGTAATAGGAATACATGCATTCAACAACAGCAGTGCGCAGGCTTATTTCATATTCCTGAATTGACTCCTGTTCATGTTGCTCAAATGGAATGCAAGTCGAATGATGGAAGGATTCGAACTCTTTGTAATCAGTGATTCAATTGTATCAAGCAGTTCTTCTGTTAAGCGAAGGAATTATGGCATGATAGTAACAAAACTAGTTTGAACAGACTCACAGCAGCAGTTGTACAAATGAGAAATAATACAAGTCTAGCAATGTTCTTGTAGATTCCCCAGTTTGTTTGAAATTTACAGAACTGTGGTTTGGTCGTCTCTGCAGAAATAAATAGTGCTTTGACTTTTGCTGATGTATCTTTGACCGAAAGGACAACAGAAATAGTGGGTTAAGATGAAAGTGACCATGCTAGTTTGAAGATTGCTAGTCTATTGCTAAGAGTGTTCAGAACAAATTCAGTTAGTGCATCCGTGACAAGTTCTGATGATACTGATTTGGTGATACAATTGGAACGAGCTGAGGTTCGGATTAGCAATGTCTCATTGGATCCTAGCATCCAAAAAGAATTTAGTCCACATGTCCTCACTCAGTAGTCGCATTTGAGATGAAAAGAACAGACAAATTATAATATCAATTAAATGAATGGAAAAAAAAACTCAAGAATCCCTGAAGCATAACAGAAGTATGAGACGTGTCTTCACACATGTGTTATTGATATTTATAATAATTCTCCAGTGTGGACATGTATAAGCGGGAGAGTGAATTATGTTAGTCATTGATGATAAAATCTAGCATGCTTAAAATGTCTTCACCCCTTCCCCACAACCATAGTTATAACCTTAAGAAGAACACAGTTGAATATTTACTGTCTCTGACACCTATATATCTCTTGAGATTCTTTGGGCAATTTTAATTACAACCCCGAGCTTTGCTTAGCACGGAAACCCAAATTAATTTGCAGAAGCTGTTGTAATACATACATACATACATACACACACACACACACACATATATATATATTTGTATATTTTGGCAGCAAGTCATTATTCAAGCACGTCTGATTGAACATGACAGAGTTATTCTTTTTTCCGAGCTTACAGTATTAAATGTAAATCATTCGCTGAGCGGTCTGTTTTATTTTGGCTAGCGTGTTGTATGCACCAATAGAAAGCGCTTGAGAAGAATTTGGCTGAACAACAATATTTGGGTGCCATTCTATACATACGCCAGCTGAAATAAAAAAGACTGCTCGGCGAATGCAAAAGATATCCGAAGAAATCAGAAAAAAGAATAATTCTGTTATGTTCAATCAGATGTGCTTGAATATATATATATATATATATATATATATATATATATATATATATATATATAAGAGCAAACAGTTAATAAAACATGTTAAAAGACATGTTGAAAAAGAGTTAAAAACATATTTAATCTGAAAAGGAAACACTTGATAAGTGGATAGTCCTTAATCCACGGAGTTTCGAAGAAATACTTTCCTTCTCTTAATTGTAATTTTATTTTATTTTTAATTTTTATATATATATATATATATATATATATATATATATATATATATATATATATTTATTTTTGGATTTTTACCCTTCACCGGACTATCCATTCATGTGAAATCTTTTTATTATTTTTCTTTTGCCTCCTGTTCCCCTTACCTCACCCTTTTTTTAACCAAGTAAGATCTTTGACTTACTTGTAGTTTCATTAAATACTTTTATATGCAAAATCCGATCCTGCATTTTGCTAATTCCTGCCCTCTGATGAGAAGGAGAGTATTTCTTCGAAACTCCGCGGATTAAGGACTATCCACTTATCTTGTGCTTCCTTTTTTAAAATTAAATATGTTTTTAACTCTTTTTCAAGATGTCTTTTAACATATTTTATTAATCATTTGTTCATATATATATATATATATATATATATATATATATATATATATATATATATATATACAAACACACGCACATTTACATTTAATACTGTAAGCTACAACTTGAATAAATCTAACACCTCTGAAGAAGGCTCGGGGGGGGTATACTGCAAAAAAAAAAAAAAAAAAGTATGACACAAATAAAAAGATTAAAAACAAAAAAAAACAAAGCAAACCTGTTTAGCAAATTGTCACATGCAAATTCCAATGTTAAAACACAGACGATTTAACCCTGAGAAAAAAAAACATGCAGTTTCACATTTTATTCCCATCCGACCCGAGGCTTGACAGTCGTGTATGATTTGTGTGATGAGTTTAACTGCTTAGAAAGAAAAGTGAAATGCGGGTTGAATAATTGGGATTTATGTGGAATTTGCTAGCCAAGATCAAGTTTGTAGATTTAATCCTCCCTCACCATTGGGGAAGGCCTTTTGTGTACTGCTATCAATTGTGTATCATGGCTTGGGTTGTAGTACTTGACAGAGCCCATCTCTCTTCAGTTATATTAATATTATAGGGTGACTCAAATTAAATGCCACTAATGAAATCATTCATAAAATTCATAAAATTCACAATCCTTTTTGCGATCCAATCATGTTTGGTACAAATAGACTTTAGTCTATGCCTGGCTTTTCCACCAATTCTCAGTCATTAATATCCAGTAGTCTTTGTTTTATCTTCGTTCTGTGATATTCTCCAAATGTGCACACCTGTGTTGCAATTACACTTGGATACAACATGTAAAATTGTCAATAACGCTGACGCACTCATAGTGTGAATGCATACTGTAGCTAGTGATCATTCAATGGCAAAAAAAAGGTGGTGTTCCCTGGACCCTGAGTGAAAGCAAGTCTCTCCAATTGATAACAGCCATTGACTTTCAATGAAATTTGAGTGAAAATTCCAGTTGGGGTATGAATGGTGCTTTATTCTTGTACAGCCTTCATGCATATTTTTTTACATCTATCTTGGACTGATTTTATTGTTTTACTTTATTTTTGCTCTTTAAAAAATTTTTATTTTTGTTTTTTGCCATTCTCTATCTATCTATCTATCTATCTATCTATCTATCTATCTATCTATCTATCTATCTTCTTTCTTCGTCATTTCTTTTAATGTATACATTGAGGGTCAACATCCAAACTGGTGGGCCGCCGTTCAAACTGCTAGCTGCACACATGGAAATATCCATAAAGATTTTATGTGGAGGCAAGAGGATGCCCTTCATTGTGATCGACACTATGTGCATCACCAACGAAGGTCAACATCCACACTCGATCTAATTTTATGACAGCTGACAACCACCAAGTCGAAAAGTACCTGTATGCATTCCATGGGGATATGCCTGACTACAGCATATTCCACATACACCCAGTTGGTCCAGAACTGCTTATTGCATATTTGCAACTAACCTTTGCATCTGAAGGCTATTCCCCTACCTGCAATTGGGGACCCAATGTATATAAGATAGTTACTCCACACTACTATGCATATATAAGTATATTTCTTATACGTGTTTCGTCCTATTCATTTGTTCTTGTGGATTTAACCCAAGTTTTATTTTCTTTTATCGTGTATATATATATATATATATATATATATATATATATATATACACACACACACAGAGGCGGCAAAAAGAAAGTTCACACTTGTAATTTTTTCAAAAACTGCAAATTTAAGCTAAATTTCATGTAACTGTTTAAACAAACTTTACGTCATTTGATTGGCCTTTTATTCTTCTATAATTTTATCTGTTCATATTTGACATTTAATTGAAATATTCTAGTGTTCACGTCAATTTAAAAAAAATAGCTTCAAATTGAGGAAGCAAAAAGAAAGTCCGCACAATGGAAAATTGTGATTTAAATGTAACTTTAGGACATTAATGCAACACAAATACAACAGGAACACAATGAACGAGTTAGTATTTAGTAACATAACTGTTGCTTGATGTAAATGCCATACGTTTTCGATAGGATTGAGGTCTGGAGATTGTACAGACCAATCCAAACATGGAATATCATACTCTTCCAGGAACCTGTTGACATTTTGCTATCATCCAAATTCCGACCAAAGTGGGATAGAAAATGCTCAGTCAACATATTAATGTACTTGGTCGAATTAATTTAACCTTTCAAGCGAACTATAGGCCCTGGACCATTGGTACTAATAATGATCCACACGAAAACTGAACCTCCACCACCTTACAGCGTTGAAACTGAACACCTAGGATTAAATTCTTCATCTTTCCTCCAACGGACGTACTGCCCACCATCACTGCCTTGCCTATTGAACTTGCTTTCATCGCTAAAAAGCACTTTTGACCAATATGAAGAGTCATGATCTTCATTGCATCTGACGAAGTCCAGACAGCGCTTTCTGTTCTTTACAGAAATCATTGGCTTGTGTCTTGCAACATATCCTCGCAAATTAAATTCCTTTAATCTGTTCTTGACAGTAGAAAGAGAGCACTTTTTAACAAGATTATACTGTTGTTGGATTTGAGGAACCGTTTCAAATCTGTTTCTTAGGCTGCGTTCTTGATAGCATTTTCTTCCCTGTTAGAAGTAACTCTAGTACGACTAGATTTAGGGGTATCACAAACATTGCCGGTGTTTTGGTGCTTTTGCACAGTCTTTCATACAATTTTCTCATCACATTTCAATCTGCGGCTGATTTCTCGATTGGATAAACCAGAAAGGTGGAGATTAATGAGTTCCTGATGATATATATATATATATATATATATATATATATATATATATATATATATATATATATATATATATATATATATATACATATATATACATATATATACACATATATATATATATATATATACATATATATACATATATATACACATATATATACATATATATACACATATATATACATATATATACATATATATATATACATATACATATATATACATATACATGTATATATATACATATACATATATATATATATATACATATATACATATACATATATATATATATACCCTAACGAAGGCAAAACTTGAGTTAAGGACTTCCAGTCTGTGGCTCTCATGGGTTGTGATGTTTGATTGTGTAAATAATTATATATATAATCTCACATTCAAAAATATGCTAGAAAGAATGTGACTTGGGTCATCCATTGAACGTGAGTTATAACCATTTGAATAAGGAAAAACTGAGTTTGCAAAGCCAGTTAAATTTATAAAAAAAAATAAATAAATAAAAGGATAAAATCCCAAATGAGCCTTTCTGTTCATTATATTTCTTTCTTGCTCTTCCTTTTTCTTTATATCTCATTTTTTTTTTATTCAGCCATGGATTAAACAGTATTCATACTTTTAGTGATATTTGCTATTGTTTATAACGGACTACACCAATCTTATAAGCTGTAGTTAGTTTTATTACTCTTGACTATTAAGAGAGAGAGAGAGAGAGAGAGAGAGAGAGAGAGAGAGAGAGAGAGAGAGAGATGGAAGCGAGAGTGATAAACATTGTATAAAATAAGGGTTGGAAGTAGGTCAAATAACATAGAATGAGAGAGGGTGGGAGTAATAGACAGAGTAGACAAAAGCTTTGTAAGAGGTGGGTGACTTAGTAAGTTGCAGATTACTACTAATTGGAACAATTAAAATTGATCTTTTGTTTGTTTTTTGTTTTAAACATAACCCAATCCCAAAATTGAGGTATATTTTACGATGTAATTAATATGGTGAAAATATATAGGAAAAAATATTTTAGAGAAATAAAAGTTGATAAACTCGGTTTTAGTATAATAACGACTTATGTTTTTCTTGATTGATTGATTTATTGTTGTTGTCCGTCATTTTGTCTAGCAGCAGTTGTTTTTCTTTTACCTCCACCCCTCGCATCTATTTTAAGTATTTATATAAACCACAACAACGTGTGGGTGACAGAGCGGTTCTTCTTGTCCATGTGGAGTTGGAGGTGGGTGAACGGTTTGCAAGTATTTCATTCATATGACGCCAAAGTGGTGCTTAGCAAGACAAACAAAAAAAAAAAAAGAAATTGCAATCAATTAGTCACTTGTAAGTCTACTTGTTATTTAATTACAGGCTTTACAAAAACTAATTACTGTTGAGCTAACATTTCATTAAATTACTACTGTTTATTCACTTCTCGCTGCAGGAAGTTTAGACTTGAAGTCAGTTTAATGTGAAAAGAAAACTAGCTTCCCTTAGGGGGTATTATTAAAAAGCTTCTTTCTTAGAACTGCACGCATGTGGACCGAACTCTGTTCCGATTCCCTGCTTTCCAAATGACTAAAATATAGTTGTCTTCAAGTCCAACGTGTACAAACTCTTTATGAGGCATTCCCTAAGTAATCCAATTTACCAGACTTCCACTACTAACGCTTATTACGCCATGTTCCCTTTGACAATCGTACACACATTAACCCTTATCCTCGAGTGGCCTTCGGGCCTGGGATAAGTGGTGACTCCTTTGGAAAAAAAAATACAGCAATATTAAAGAACAGACCTATCGGTTTAAATAAAATTTTTACATATCTGATCCAAATGTCTGTTGTAACAGAGTGTGGGCGCGCATATGGCAGCTGTATGCAAATGACCGAGCCGTGTGTGAAGTGACGTCACAGCAAAGAAAAGGAAAAAAGATGATAAAAAGAAGATTATAAAAAGATTATAAACAGAAAATGATTATAAAAAGAAGATTATAAAAAGAAAAATATTATAATAATAAGATTATCAAAGAAAAATATAATAAAAAAGATTATAAAACGATTATAAAAAAGATTTTAAAAACGATTATAAAAAGATTATAAAAAGAAACAGATTATAATAAGAAGATTATTAAAAGAGAAAGATTATAAAAAGAGAAAGATTATAAAAAGAGAAAGATTATAAAAAGAGAAAGATTATAAAAAGACAAAGATTATAAAAAGACAAAGATCATAAAAAGACAAAGATTATAAAAAGACAAAGATTATAAAAAGGCAAAGATTATAAAAAGAAAAAGATTATAAAAAGACAAAGATTATAAAAAGACAAAGGTTATAAAAAGACAAAGATCATAAAAAGACAAAGATTATAAAAAGAGAAAGATTATAAAAGACAAAGATGATAAAAAGACAAAGGTTATAAAAAGACAAAGGTTATAAAAAGAGAAAGATTATAAAAAGACAAAGGTTATAAAAAGACAAAGATTATAAAAAGACAAAGATCATAAAAAGACAAAGATCATAAAAAGACAAAGATTATAAAAAGACAAAGATTATAAAAAGACAAAGATTATAAAAAGACAAAGATTATAAAAAGGCAAAGATTATAAAAAGACAAAGATTATAAAAAGACAAAGATTATAAAAAGACAAAGATTATAAAAAGACAAAGATTATAAAAAGACAAAGATTATAAAAAGACAAAGATTATAAAAAGAGAAAGATTATAAAAAGACAAAGATTATAAAAAGGCAAAGATTATAAAAAGACAAAGATTATAAAAAGACAAAGATTATAAAAAGGCAAAGATTATAAAAAGAGAAAGATTATAAAAAGACAAAGATTATAAAAAGGCAAAGATTATAAAAAGACAAAGATTATAAAAAGACAAAGATTATAAAAAGACAAAGATTATAAAAAGAGAAAGATTATAAAAAGAGAAAGATTATAAAAAGACAAAGATTATAAAAAGACAAAGGTTATAAAAAGAGAAAGATTATAAAAAGACAAAGATTATAAAAAGGCAAAGATTATAAAAAGACAAAGATTATAAAAAGACAAAGATTATAAAAAGGCAAAGATTATAAAAAGAGAAAGATTATAAAAAGACAAAGATTATAAAAAGAGAAAGATTATAAAAAGACAAAGATTATAAAAAGACAAAGGTTATAAAAAGAGAAAGATTATAAAAAGAGAAAGATTATAAAAAGACAAAGATTATAAAAAGGCAAAGATTATAAAAAGACAAAGATTATAAAAAGGCAAAGATTATAAAAAGACAAAGATTATAAAAAGACAAAGATCATAAAAAGACAAAGGTTATAAAAAGGCAAAGATTATAAAAAGACAAAGATTATAAAAAGAGAAAGATTATAAAAAGGCAAAGATTATAAAAAGAGAAAGATTATAAAAAGAGAAAGATTATAAAAAGACAAAGATCATAAAAAGACAAAGGTTATAAAAAGAGAAAGATTATAAAAAGAGAAAGATTATAAAAAGACAAAGATTATAAAAAGGCAAAGATTATAAAAAGACAAAGATTATAAAAAGGCAAAGATTATAAAAAGACAAAGATTATAAAAAGACAAAGATCATAAAAAGACAAAGGTTATAAAAAGGCAAAGATTATAAAAAGACAAAGATTATAAAAAGAGAAAGATTATAAAAAGGCAAAGATTATAAAAAGAGAAAGATTATAAAAAGAGAAAGATTATAAAAAGACAAAGATCATAAAAAGACAAAGGTTATAAAAAGACAAAGGTTATAAAAAGAGAAAGATTATAAAAAGACAAAGATTATAAAAAGGCAAAGATTATAAAAAGAGAAAGATTATAAAAAGAGAAAGATTATAAAAAGACAAAGATCATAAAAAGACAAAGGTTATAAAAAGGCAAAGATTATAAAAAGACAAAGATTATAAAAAGACAAAGATTATAAAAAGACAAAGATTATAAAAAGACAAAGATTATAAAAAGACAAAGGTTATAAAAAGAGAAAGATTATAAAAAGACAAAGATTATAAAAAGGCAAAGATTATAAAAAGACAAAGATTATAAAAAGACAAAGATTATAAAAAGGCAAAGATTATAAAAAGAGAAAGATTATAAAAAGAGAAAGATTATAAAAAGACAAAGATCATAAAAAGACAAAGGTTATAAAAAGGCAAAGATTATAAAAAGACAAAGATTATAAAAAGACAAAGATTATAAAAAGACAAAGATTATAAAAAGACAAAGATCATAAAAAGACAAAGGTTATAAAAAGGCAAAGATTATAAAAAGACAAAGATTATAAAAAGACAAAGATTATAAAAAGAAAAAGATTATAAAAAGAAAAAGATCATAAAAAGAGAAAGATTATAAAAAGAAAAAGATCATAAAAAGACAAAGGTTATAAAAAGACAAAGATTGTAAAAAGACAAAGATTATAAAAAGAAAAAGATTATAAAAAGACAAAGATCATAAAAAGAGAAAGATTATAAAAAGAAAAAGATCATAAAAAGACAAAGGTTATAAAAAGGCAAAGATTATAAAAAGACAAAGATTATAAAAAGACAAAGGTTATAAAAAGACAAAGATTATAAAAAGACAAAGATTATAAAAAGACAAAGATTATAAAAAGACAAAGATTATAAAAAGACAAAGATCATAAAAAGACAAAGATTATAAAAAGGCAAAGATTATAAAAAGACAAAGATTATAAAAAGACAAAGATTATAAAAAGGCAAAGATCATAAAAAGACAAAGGTTATAAAAATGCAAAGATTATAAAAAGACAAAGATTATAAAAAGACAAAGATTATAAAAAGAGAAAGATTATAAAAAGACAAAGATTATAAAAAGGCAAAGATTATAAAAAGAGAAAGGTTATAAAAAGACAAAGATTATAAAAAGGCAAAGATTATAAAAAGAGAAAGATTATAAAAAGACAAAGGTTATAAAAAGACAAAGATTATAAAAAGAGAAAGATTATAAAAAGACAAAGATTATAAAAAGGCAAAGATTATAAAAAGACAAAGATTATAAAAAGACAAAGATTATAAAAAGGCAAAGATTATAAAAAGAGAAAGATTATAAAAAGACAAAGATTATAAAAAGAGAAAGATTATAAAAAGACAAAGATTATAAAAAGACAAAGGTTATAAAAAGAGAAAGATTATAAAAAGAGAAAGATTATAAAAAGACAAAGATCATAAAAAGGCAAAGATTATAAAAAGACAAAGATTATAAAAAGACAAAGATCATAAAAAGACAAAGGTTATAAAAAGGCAAAGATTATAAAAAGACAAAGATTATAAAAAGACAAAGATTATAAAAAGACAAAGGTTATAAAAAGACAAAGATTATAAAAAGGCAAAGATTATAAAAAGGCAAAGATTATAAAAAGAGAAAGATTATAAAAAGGCAAAGATTATAAAAAGACAAAGATTATAAAAAGACAAAGATCATAAAAAGACAAAGGTTATAAAAAGGCAAAGATTATAAAAAGACAAAGATTGTAAAAAGACAAAGATTATAAAAAGACAAAGGTTATAAAAAGAAAAAGATCATAAAAAGAGAAAGATTATAAAAAGAGAAAGCTTATAAAAAGACAGATTATAAAAAGACAAAGATTATAAAAAGGCAAAGATTATAAAAAGGTAAAGATTATAAAAAGAGAAAGATTATAAAAAGCAAAGATTATAAAAAGCAAAGATTATAAAAAGACAAAGATCATAAAAAGACAAAGGTTATAAAAAGGCAAAGATTATAAAAAGACAAAGATCATAAAAAGACAAAGATTATAAAAAGACAAAGATTATAAAAAGAAAAAGATTATAATAAGAAGAATGTGTGCACAGATCGATGATCAAGTTCACATTAGAGACGTGGGTGAAGTTCCGCGTGGCTAGATTATGAGGAATAAAGGTCTTTTCTTTAAACTTGAAACATTAAATTGAATTCTTTCCTATTCTTTGTCTTCTTTTCGACATGTTGGAGTTCAACATGTTTACGCGTGTGTAAACATGTCTACTACGTTACACTATTTTTTTTAAGCATTAATTGGTTAAGGTTGATGTGGTTGTTTTGTTTTATGACATATCAACCATTTTTTGGTTATTTAATGTCGAATATGATAATTTTGGTAACAGATTTTATTCTTCAAGTTCTATATTTCCTCAATTATCTATTTATGCTGTTTGATTTGGTTGTTTTGTTTTACAGAATATCAACCATTTTCAGGCTATTTAATGCCAAATAGGGTAATTTTTGGTAAAAGTTGCTGTACTCCATGTTCTTTATATCTGCAAATATATAGTCATAGTGTTTGATTTGGTTGTTTTATAGAGGAAAATTGTTTTTATTTTTTACTTTGCAGAACATGGTTGAGTTTTTCACAGAGAAAGAAAAAACCCAATAATATCAACCTTGATGCATTTTAGGTCAGGAAGCCGGTATCTTCAGACAGCCTGATCTGGTAACACCAGTTGATGGGTTAAACATTAGGGTCTATTCAAAAAGTATTTTTGAAATGGTAACAAGTGGAATCACCTAAAGTCTGGGAAATATCTGCTTACAACTATAAGGTATACAAAATAAGAGTTGATTCAATTAATTGATAGCTTTCAAAAACAGTACCCGTTTTTCCGACTCAAACTCCATCTGATGCCTGATAATGCTGGTGGCATGCAGCAGCGTCCCAGCAATGCTGAACGATTTACTGCAGCCAATCTGACCATTATTTACCCATTTCAAATCGCAACAAGATTAGACAGTGTTATGGTTTTGTAAGGATTTGAAAGAAAGATACAACTTGCTATTTAGTGGAAATAAATATATCGAACAGAAAAATAATTGCAACAAAAAAAAAAGCATATGACTTGACTGACTGACTACCAAGAGCATATGACTTGTGCTAAAGCTGAGAGACATTCTTCCGGTCTTTATAATAAGTAAAAGAATTTATTATTATCCATAGGGTGGGCACACCGCAACAGACATGGAGTCAGTTTAACATGAAGTGTGTGTGTGTGTGGGGGGGGGGCAGCTCCCCTGATGGGGAACTCTGAAAAAATACAAAAATTGCTAAAACTGGACCTGTTAATTAGGAACAATTTGCAATTAACTTACCAATTAACCCAGCTATATTAAGCTTCTATTTATCACTTTCACCCTCTCTAAGTTTATCTTTTTAGATCCTTCTCGCCATTCTTATTCCATACAATGTCTTTCACTCTCGTTTCTGTATCTCTCTTACTTGCTCTCATGTGATTTTATATCATCTCTGGAAAAGTACAACCCCCCCCCACAAAAAAAAAACAACAGACCTGTTGATATTTTCTGGTAGTGGCAACTCAGGCAACTGGCATTAAGCCCCTCTCATTTACTAAAGAAAGAGGTATTGCTACAAGAGTGCACTTCCTAGGACTGAATCAAATCATACCTTATCCCGGCAAAAAATGTGTCTGATGGTCTAAAACATTAGTTTGTCAGAATGATGCCAAGACAAACCTTTGATCCTCACAGATTGTCTTTCATCTTCTTGTGAGCGAGGTCGATTGGAGAATGACAACGGGCATTATCAAACAATCAAAGTCTACTTATTAGAACGGTTTCGTCCTCAAGTGGATTGTTATGTTGGATTTGTGATCGGTGATCCTAAACATAACTATCAGCTAGTGATGCCTAATCTGAGGAGATCCTGCTATTGAAGGTGTGGTCAGTTATTATCTCATATTTATTTATGACTAGCGGGGGGGGGTACCCGGCATTGTCCGGATGTTTGGAGGTAAATCAAAACGTCGAGGGGGGGGGTTAAAATAAAAAAAAAAGTTTTGGTAGGTAAGTATGAGGATCGAACCCAAACCCTTGAGGCAAAGTTGAAAATTAAAGTGTGAAAAAAAAAAACGTGACGTTAACCATTGGGCCACCGCAACATACTAACAAAAACACATTTGAATTTATTTAATTACTTAGAATTTGCAGGTGCACGTTTTAATGTCTTAATGAGGTCACTTTGACTGTGGGGTTTTCATTTTTATTTTCCCAAGATGTTGGGGGGGGGGGACCAGCTCGCCTTGTCCAAATTGAATAGCAATTGTCTGATATAAGGAAAATATTTCCACATTGATCAAAGCTGATTGCTTTCGGACATTTGCGGCGATGGCGACTGGAAAAATACTGCCAGAATTAGTGTCGCTTTTATTATAGAAAAAAGCCAAATCCACATGCAGCGAGCGAAAACTGTTGAATATTTATTTTCCTAAAGTCGAGCAAATTAAATAGACAGGCGAGATCTATTGTTAACTCGAGATATTATGATTTATATGTGATATAAAAGTTTTAAGAAGTTGTGAGCCGACCGAGCGCTTCTCTGAAAAAAGCCTTTCTTGGACATACACAAAAAGCGAACATACATAAACACATTTTCGCTTTTATATATATAGATTAGCCTGGGTGCCCGACATTGGTGGCCCGGGTGTTTGGAGGTGTGTGTTGAACAAAAAAAAAAAAGTTGTAGTAGGCAGGCAGGCTCGAACCCATGATGCAAAGGCAGGAAAGAAAGTGGAGGTGTGTGTAAGGCTGTTGGTTGAGCAAAAAAGAAAAGGGAAAATTGTGAGCACAAAAAAAAAAAAATAGGAATAGTAAGCAGACTCGAACCTGTAAAGTGTCAGAGGAAAAAGAGGTGAAAAAAAAAAGAACTGTCTTACCGATGTGCCGACCGTGGTTGTGATGTCAAGGGCGGTCGAAAAAATGCCTTTTATGCGATGTCATGGACGCTAAGGTCGAATGACTTGCAAAAAATGTCAGTGAAAAAAAACGACCCTCCCTGTAGAAAACTGCCCAGTTGAGGGTGAAGGAATTAATGTTTTTGGCCAATTTTTCGATATTTGTTGTCTGAAGGATCGAGCTTCAACATGATACTGATCTCGTGAAAATCCGTCGCCTATGTCGAAAGTTTTTGTGAGACATACATACATATTTATATTATAGATTTCTTTCCATTCTCTTTCTATTATAATATCAGATTGTCCAGAAAATCGTGGCCGATTTTAAAGGAAATGAAAAGTA
The DNA here is from genome assembly GCF_053919585.1 of Euprymna scolopes. Taxonomy (NCBI): domain Eukaryota; kingdom Metazoa; phylum Mollusca; class Cephalopoda; order Sepiida; family Sepiolidae; genus Euprymna; species Euprymna scolopes. The sequence goes on along the minus strand of NC_136495.1, from coordinate 46,370,748 downwards.
ATATATATATATATATATATATATATATATATATATATATATATATATATATATATATATATATATAATGTGTCATTAAATATTTATTGACTAAATATGAACCATTTTTGTTGCATAAATTTTCTCTATCTTTCTTTCTATCTAAAGATTTAATTTTCCCAGAATTGTAGTGGTTTCAAGTCAAACAACTCATTAAAGTGTGTTTTGTTATCATCCAAAGAATCAAATTTTTTACCATATTTTACCAAAATCTAAATCAATGATAATCTGAAGGAGCAATATCTGATGAATAAGGAAGATGAGGTAACGCATTCCAGCTAAGCTGCAATCATTTTTGTCTGATCATCAAGCCTACCTGAACCAAATTGGGCATATTGAGTCATAAAAAGTGCTAACCTCTTTGATGACTATAAGAGACTAGTTAAAGCTCCAATAGAAGATTTGACAAAAGATAACATGTTCAAACAGCTGCGGGGAAATAATGTGGCATGTTGGACGTGTTTCTGCTAGTCCCCATATTATTGATATCAGATCAAAATAGAGGCAGATTTACAAGCAGCAATGATGAATTTTAAGAACATCAGGAAGAAGAAAAATTTTATGTCTATGATTCTGATGATACTAATGGAAACAATAGAAGAAAAAAAAAAACGAAAGTTGCAGAAAAATTGCATTGACAGTATAGTCATCCAAGTAAAGAAAAGATGCTTGGCTTGATTAAGGATGAAACGGTTGCAACGGATTTAAATAATATTCACATATAAAATATATATAAAAGCCAAGTACGTCCAAGGATGGAATACTGTTGCCATATCTGGGCAGGAGCTGCTAAAAACAGCCTATCCTGCCTTGACAGAGTACAAAATAGACTTCGTAGCTTAGTGGAGAATGCCCTTTTCTCTTCCCTGCAACCTCTCTCCCACAGAAGAGATGTTGCGAGCCTATCCTTGTTTTATCGTTATTTCCATGGTAGGTGCTCGTCTGAGCTCCAATCTCTGGTCCCCCCTCGCCAATCTTTCACAAAAAACACCCGTCTAGCTGAATCCACTGTGAAAAATTTCCCTCACTCTTTATCTGTGCCTAAATCAAAACGTGGATTCCATGAACAAAGCTTCTTTTTTAGAACTGCACGCCTGTGGAACTCTGTTCTGTCCGCCTGCTTCCCACCTGACTACAACTTGGATGTGTTCAAGTCCAACGTTAACAAATTCCTAATGAACCGCCCACTTAAGTAAACACTTCATCAAATCTCCACACTAACGTACTGTACTTGCAATAACCCTTATCCTTGAGTGGCTTCCGGGCCTTGATAAGTGGTGACCACCGTGTAAAAAAAAAAAATAAAATAAATAATAATGATACATATGAGTGATCACACAGCAAAGTACAGTGTGGCTATAAGAATTCCAAACAAAAAAACAAAAAAAAAAAGCACCACAATAATTGATACAGTTTTTAAGCACTGGATTTTATACTTTGGAACTCCAAACATTTATCTAATGGATAATGGAAGAGAGTTTGATAATCGGGATTTCCGAGATATATGCCCAAATATATTCTTGTTAAAACCATTGCTGCACAAAGTTATTGGCATAACGTTCTTGTTGAATATCATAATGCTGTCCTTAGGAAAAAAGTTGAGAGATGATAAATATTCATTTGATATTGCATTAGAGTGGTCTGTTAGTTGAAAAAATACCTTGCATAGCACACATCAGTACAGTCCCAACCATTTTTTTTTTTTTGCAGGAATCCAAATTTGCAATCTATATTCAATAATTAATCCCCAGTTTTGGAGAGAATCTCAACAAATGAAATTATGGTTGAAAATCCGGAAGTAATGCACGCAGCTAAAAAAGCTACATTGAAAGTGAATCATCTGAGAAAATATGCAGAATTTTGAGGCATTGAATCTAGCCTGCTATTGTACAAATCTATGATAAGAGATTGTGTTTTCTATAAAACTAGTCTGGGTGCTAGGCGTTGCCCGGGGTGTTTGGAGGTGTGTGTTGAGCAAAAAAAAAAAAAAGTGGTAGTAGGCAGGCTGGCTCAAACCTGTGACGTGAAGCCAGAAAAGAAAGTGAAACAAAATCTGACGTCTTAGTCGATGTCTCCATGATGCGACCGGAAGTCAAAAGCATTTAAATTAACTGAAGTCAATCCAATGGTGATGATGACTTGCTAAAATGTCGGCGAAAAAAGTCGACTCCTCCTTGTATAAAACGGCTGAGTTTAGGATGAAGGAATTAATGTTTTGGGCCAATTTTTCGATATTTGTCGTCCGAGACGTCGGGCTTCAAAATAATACTGATTTGGTCAGGATCCGTTGCCTCTGTCAAAAGTTTTTGTCAGACATACATACATACATACATACATTGATGATTGCAACGTCTTGTCAGACGAGAGCCACTCCCTCAGTCACTAAAATCCATGTGCCCGAATATGACTTTTTAGCCCTGCCAGTGACTTGAACACTGTCAAGCAAACATGACACTGAAAACGTTCACTGATTTGTATGAAACTAACAGCAGCGGAACCTGTATTATCGTGGGCTTTCATGTGATTAACAAAACCTGCCTTAGACAACAGAGCCCGATCACACACCTTACAGATCCAGAGATCTCCATGGTTGGGCGGCAAGGTTTGGCATTTCCTACATGCTCTCTTAAGCTTCGCTCGGTCTATTTTGGCTACTTCAAAGTGTTTTGCACCCCTGTATATCAGTGTCGTCCACTGCTTGCGATCATACGCTAGTGACTCCCAACTGTCAACAGGAATATGAAAGCTCACCAGACTCTCCTTGATGCTATCACGAAAACGTTTTTTGGGCTTGTGCTGGGGTCTTTTTCCAAAAAAGAGCTCACCATAGAAAAATTGTTTTGGGAGTCGATAGTCTTCAAACCGGATGAGATCACCCGCCCAACGCAACTGGTTCTTAATAGCAATGGTAGCAATACTGGTTGTTTTGGCCTTTTTTAAGACATATGTATCAGGGACAAAGCTATATAAAGCTTGTACAAAACGGCCAAGTTTAGGATGAAGGAATTAATGTTTTGGGACAATTTTTCGATATTTGTCGTCCGAGACGTCGAGCTTCAAAATAATACTGATTTGGTCAGGATCCGTTGCCTCTGTCAAAAGTTTTTGTGAGACATACATACATACATACATACATACATACAAACAGGTGAGATTTATGTTATAAATGAATGAATTTGCTGGATGGATGAGATCCAGTACAGTCATTGGCTTGTAATTCTAATCAAACATGGATGTGAATATGTAAGGGTTTATCTCCATTGAGTAATGTATGCAGTGAACAACTGGTGTGGAAGATTCTGATAATTCTGTGATAAAAGTACAAAGGTGACAGTGCGTGATGATAATGAATTAGGAATGGAAGGAGGAAGAGGATATACAATAAGATGATAGAAAGACGTAACGTGAATAATGTAGCTGCAGGGAAGGTTACTGTCCAAAGGTTTCAGGATTAAAAGGTAGAACCAATCAGAACAGATTCTTTCACATGCTCCAAACATAGCCTTAAGGTGGTATTACCTATCATTGCTTCAACTGGATGGTCTTGTAATTCTCTTGAAAATGCCAGAAGTTCATAGTACAGAATTCCTTTTCAATCCAACCAGATAAAATGCATAACTTTGTTAGGGCGAAGATCTACTTTTAGGGTGGCTAAGAATGTTTCATTTCTTTTTTTTTTTTTTTTTTTTTTTTTACCCCAAGATCGTTTTCTCACAACATTATAGTAAATGATCCATTGCTCATTGCCGGAAACAATTTGTTTTAAAAAGCCTCTTTTCATTCCAAAGCAAATGCGATTCAAATCATGTGACACCCAAACATTGTATGGATTTGTCTACCATTGTTTGACTAAGTGCTAATGAATGGTGGATTTTGATATATTAGACCTTTCTGCTAGGTTTCGTGTTGTGTAATGTAGGTTATTCTAAACGTCATGATTTGACCATCATCTGTAGAGAGTGGTCTGTCTGAGCATTTGTCATCAATAAAGCTCACATCTCCAGCTCTTTAATTTACAAAAAATCATTTCTGTACAGTTCTGTTAGCTAAAGCATCTTCACTTGATATGGCACATTTATTTATTTATTTTTTTAATGCATTTTTATCTTTATGGAAATAGAAAAGCGTCAAATTCCTAAACTGTGTCTGACAATTTCCCATTTTGAAATGGCTCTAAAATGAACACAGGTTAAATCGTTCTGAAGTTTCTTTCTCAATAGATAGTTTCAAATATTCTTGAATCTGAAATCTAAGTATACTATATTTGTCAATAGTTTTACATGGTCTAGTGTGTTGAAACATAAACTGCTAAAAATCAGCACAAATTGTCCTGATCTTCAGTATATGGAGAGTAGAAAGTGAACGTTGGATTATTTTTGGCATTCCCATGATTCCCATTATTTTGTTCTTTACTCCCCACATTTCATTAGTGAAACTTCTGACAAAAGAGGAAGAATTGCTTTCTGTGTCGGCTGTTGTTTTGAATGAGTGATAGCTGGAGATTTTCAATCCTTTTATAGTATTTATCATCATCTATACATTAATACGATAGCATGTGTGTTATTTTCTGTGTCACGCTTACATCCAGGTCGTTTAATTTTTATGTATTTGCATTTCTTGTAATAAATAATTTTACCAAGAATTCTTCATAAGTTTTAGTTTCGGTTTTGATTATAACTGATGGCACTTAAGTCATCTATTTTTTTATAAATAATTTTATCAGGAATTCTTCATAAGTTTTGGTTTCGGTTTCGATTATGGCTGAAATAACTCAAGTTTATATATATACATACATTTGGATTTTACCGTCACTGGATTATTTACTTCCACCAGACTATCCTTTCATGTGTAATCACCTTTTTCTTCACCATATTCCCTCTGCTTCACTTTTTTTTGTTTTCAAGTAAGATCTTTGACTTACTTGTTGTATCATCAAATACTTTTGCATGCAAAATCCGATCCCGCATTTTGCTAATTCCTACCCTCTGATGAGAAGGAAAGTATTTCTTCGAAACTCCGCGGATTAAGGACTATCCACTTATCTAGTGTTTCCTTTTCAGATTAAATATGTTTTTGACTCATTTCAAAGTGTTTTTTAACATGTTTTATTAACTGTTTGCTCGTATATATATATATATATATATATATATATATATATATATATATATATATATATATATATATATATATATTCATAAGTTTATTTCAGTTTCGATTCAAGCTAATACACTCAAGTCATATAGATATATTTTTTTTATTTTTGAAATTGCAACTTTATAATATATAAAAATCGATAGAACATTAACTCTATAATAACATATACGAAATCTGCAAGAATTAAAATATCATATTTAAGCATACTTTATGACTGGGCTTTGTTGACCGTTCGTGCTAGCCTAGATAAATACTTTTGCAGTTTTAACAAAGAAGCTACAATAATATTAAAGTGCCTCCATCTACACTGAACATCTACAGAATGCCAACATCAATATATTACATATGAATGAGTCCCCTGTGGAATTTCCACAGGTCCCGCTAGTTAATCATTATGATTGAATGTTTTTTTTTTGCCTTGATAAGTGATGAAAAAAAAACAATTTCACCCACACAAAATCACTACCCCCCCCCTCCAACACACACGTTACTTCACAATCAGGTAATCTTATATAGGATCACTTTCAATTGTATTTCTTTCATCCAAATGTTACATTTCAACGTAATGGAGTCACATCTACATTCCTTTGTTCATTTTAACACGTGACAATTTAATCAACTCTAAAGTACTGCTGTAAATAGCAAGCGTCTCCTGCCTGACCTACACAATCAGGTCGGTTAGATATAATATTATTGTTTGAAAATGTAATGACTTTTACAGACATGATGTGTCTGACACCAGATCTCTATGAATCTTGCAGAGATAGAAAAAACATATTTCTTCATTTTTTTTTTTTTTTTTTTTCTCTTAGCAAATCTGAACATTTCTGCAAATGGTATTCATTTGAAACTTGGTTTTTGTATAATGCCATTGCTAACAAGTCTAAAACAACCATCTTACTGTTTTCAGAACATCTGTGGCTGGCAGAACTGAAATAAGAGTTCTTGCTTTGTTTTTAGAAGATGGCAGACGATATTTATTTTCAAGATTACTGCCTCGAAAAAATAACATAGTTCCATTTTTTTTTTTTTTTTAATTTATTCACCAAATTTGAATGAGTTTGTCTTTATGACTTGTTTTGTAGATTTTACTCAATGTGGACAGACATCCGGGACAACAAAGTGAGCTGTATCCTATCATGCAAACGATTTTGCTTATTCAGATAACTTGGTGATTAGGCTGCCACTCAATTCTAATCAACTTTCATTGTAAGCTCATTTCTTGTTGCAATAACCAGTGTTTGTTGTTGAAGGTGATGTTCGTTGAAAAGCACAATAGAAAATAGAAATGAAAAAATATATAAAAAAATAGAAATAGAAATACATGCTAACAAGATGTAGTCCAGCAGTGTGGATAGATGTCATGTTTGGAATGCAACTGTGAGTGTTTTGATAATTTTTTCATGGAAATATATATATAAACTAGTTGACGATAAGTACTTGATATATAGATTTCGACCCAGGAAACAGTCATTCTTTCCCCTTTGTTAGAAACATCGCTGATGGAATTTGAGGAGTAAAGGACAAAATAAGGGAAGTGAGAGTTACAAGGCTGCCGAAAGTAAATCCAAGGTTCCCTGTTGAGACTAAAATGAAAATTGTAAACATTGTATTGTTTATATTTTGATGTATGCTGACTGAGCAATGTATCAAATACAGTTGTAGAAGTACATTTTTTTTTTTTTTTTTTTTTACAAAGGCATCACCACATTATCAAGGCCCAGAGGCCACTCAAGGATAAGGGTTAAAGAGTGTACAGTAGAAGTTGGTCAATACAGTAATCATTAGTAATGAAAATTTGGTAAATTTAATAACTTATATGGAACGGCTCATCAAGAACTTATTTACCTTAGACTTGAACACAACCATATTGTAGTCAGCCGGAAAGCAGGAAAACGGAAGACAATTCCACAGGCGTGCAGTTCTAAGAAAGAAGCTTTGTTCATGGAATCTATGTTTAGGTTTAGGCACAGATAAAGAGTGGGGGAAATTATTGATAGTGTTTACAGCTAGACGAGTGTTTCTTGTGAAAGTTTGGCGAGGGGGGACCATAGATTGAAGCTCAGTTGAACACTTTCCATGAAAATAACGATACATCAGAGACAAACTCGCAACATCTCTTCTGTGAGATAGAGGTTGTAAGGAGGAGAAAAGGACATCTCCTACGAGGCTACGAAGTCTATTTTGAACTCTATCAAGGCAGGACAAGTCCTTTCTAGCAGCTCCTGCCCAGATGTGGCAACAGTATTCCATCCTTGGACGTACCTGGCTCTTATATAGATAGAGAATAGCATCAGCAGTGAGATATCTACTGGATCGATAGAAAGATCCCACCATTTTTCCAGCGGCCTTGGCAACAGATTTGATATACGTGTTCCATTTAAGATCAGGAGTAATGGTCAAGCCCAGAAGCTTGTCAAATCTTGAGGCCTCCTGAAGACGAGAGCCATTCATTTCAATTGATGACAAATGTGGATTAAAATGTTGATGATGTAAAGAGAGAAGCTTGGTTTTAGATGCATTAAAAGTAACCAGCCACTCCTTTCCCCATTGTACTACATGCTCAAGATCAGAGGAGAGAGAATTGGAGAGTACTTGCTCGTTTACTGTCTTAGATGTGGTACCATAAATGGTAGTGTCGTCAGCATAAATGTCTACAAATGATGTAAGGATATGATTTGGAAGATCATTAATGTAGATCAGGAAAAGAGTTGGGCCCAGGATGGATCCCTGAGGGACACCGGCATTAATACTGTGAGCTTCTGATTTTTGCCCCTCAACTACTACTCTTATGAACCTATCAGAAAGAAATGATTTAATAATTGAGAAGACTTTTCCAGCTATACCATAGCTAGCGATCTTATGAAGTAAACCTTTATGCCATACCCTATCAAAGGCTTTAGATATGTCAAGAGCAATTGCCCTAGAAAGATTGCCACCGTCGAGAGATTTGCTAATCCTATGCGATATAACTGTAAGGACATCTGCTGTAGATCTAGCAGAACGGAAACCATATTGAGTGTCACTAAGAAGGTTATTTTTGTTGAGATGTTTGATTACTTCTGTATTTAACACAGATTCTAGCAACTTACTCATGACGCACAGGACTTATTGGCCTGTACTGAGAGGGGGATGAGCGATCACCTGAATTCTTAAATACAGGGCATACTGATGAGATTTTCCAGGGAGATGGGAAACTATTCTCCTTAAGACAATGTTTAAACAGTTTTGTAAGTATGGGCGCTAGTTCAGGTTGAAGTTTTTTGAGTACTATAATTGGAATACCATCAGGGCCAGTTGCTTTACTGGAATCAAGGTTTTTGATTAGCTTCGCAACATTACGTACAGATATACGTATATCACATAGCGTGTTTTCTGATACAGGAGGAAATATTGGGGGTTGGCGGTCTTGGTCGCAAAGGGTAGAATTAGCTGCAAAGTTCTTGACAAAGAGTTTGGCTTTGTCTGATGCTGACGAGATTACCTCAGGTCCATTGATAATAGTTGGGATGGAGCACACGCTTCTGTTCAGGATTCTGTTTGCTATTTGCCAAAACTGGTGGGAACCAAGCCGCTGCTCAGCTACTTTGGACTTAACAGATTGAGCATACAACTCTCTTGCGTTCCTTATTACTTTCTTACAATGGTTGCTGGCAGTCCTGAAAACGGCTTTAGTTTCCATACATCTATTACGTTTGAAGCAGTGGAAAAAGTGATTTCTGTGCGCAATGGCAGCAGCACATTCTGGAGAGAACCATGGCTGGCTGTTAGGTTTTTGCTGAAACTTTTTAGAGGGTATGAAATGGTCAATACCTACAATTAACCATTCAGTTAGGTCTAATACTATAGAGGACACATCCTTTTTAAACATGGAATGCAGAGGTAGATCAGATATAAATGTACGGAAGCTATCCCAGTCAGCCTTAGTGTATCGATATACTGTACGATGAAGTGGTACGTCTGGGGACTTATTACATTTCATTTTTATCTTAATTGATACAACAGAGTGGTCGGAAGATCCAAGAGGCGACAGAACAGAAACTGAACATAGTTCAGGGCAAGTTGTGAGAAAAAGGTCTAGTAGGCTCGCATACTGGCTGTCATTATCGGGCACACGGGTAGGTTCCTGAACAATCTGAGTGAGGTCATAGGCAATGGAGAAATCATGACAGAACCTCCCCTCATCATCGGTCTTGTTTGAGTGGATGTTAGCTGAAGGATAAGTAGAAAGGACTTGGTCAATTTTCTCAGATATGCTTTGAAAGATAGTAACTCCGCTGTTGTGGGGGCGATAGAGAGTAAATATAAATGCAGTAGTGTGAGCTAAAGCAACCCGGAAGCACATATAGGGTAAGTTAGGATCTTCCCTGGAGATGTCCCTCCCACATGGAAAGCTATCTTTAATATAGGCACATATTCCATGCCCATGGCGATCTTGGGGGTCAGATTTAGAAGTTAAGTTAGAGTATCCTGTAATTGCAAACTCATCTAGGGAAATAGCCTGTCCAATGCCAGTTTCACTTAAAAATAAAAGGTCTGGTTTAGTCTCCTGTAATTGGGTTTCAACCTCTGGAAGGTTAGAACGTAGACCCCTGATGTTGGAGAAGGAGACATGGTAGTAGGGGTCTACGTTGGAAGTTGGAGAACCGGGTTTAATCGTGTATTTTTTCTTGAAACTTGTCATGATGAAATTTTGGAATTTGTGGACTAGGTCGACAGATTTACTTAGAGCAGGACAGAGAGGGGAAACTAAGAGAGAAAAAGAAACGAAGAATTTTTTTTTTTTTTTTGTACCACATGATAAGGTAAAGCCGTAACAATTACCCACTAGTATGGCATCGAGAGGCCCCACCAGAAGCTACTGCATGGTCCAGATTCCATTCACCAAATGGCAATACAGCAGCCCCAGTACTTTGCACCTGCTGATAGGACAGCCTCCTTAGTGGTTAATCCAAGGTTCGGGTCCCTGACTATCAGGCGGATAACGTCAGCCCAGACAAAACGTTTACCTCCAGCACCCTTACTAGTGACATGGCTACAAGGATAGACATAGAAACAGAAAATTTCCACCAACTCTGCCAACTGTTCGCGCAAAAATACTGCCAACCTAGAAAACAGCTTTTTCTTCTCCCTTTGTCAGAAAAATCACTCATTTAAAAAATGAGGACTGAGGGACAAATAAGAAGAAGCGAGAGTAACAGGAGCTGCCGATAACGCATCCACAATGCGTTTTCTACTCTCCATTAAAAAAAAAAAAAAAAAAAAAATAAATAAAAAATAAAAAATAACTATTAAGTATTGTACTTAATAAAAGTCCAACGGACCTGTTTAAGGGAAAGTATGGTGATAGATTCCCCTCCCACGAACTAAAAATGAGTACAATTAGGTAATCTATTTTTGCAATCAACTCGGTAGATAAATAAACATTTATGGACGAGAGAAAAAAAAAAAAAAAAAAAAGAAGCTAGCATTTAATACAACAGAAATACATAAATTAAATACTGAAATAAAATGTAGTTATTAATATTTGAATCTTAAAATAAAAAGTGCGAATTAGTAGATAAAAAAATCACTTATCACAACAACGCATTCCGTCTCCAAACTAGTGAAGAATTTAACTTTTAATAGCGTTCAGAAGATTTTTTTTTTTTTTAAATTAACCGTTAAGAGAAAGCGTGATTTTATTCTGAACTTTAACTAATCACGTTTTAAGCAACTTATGATATAAAACAAAATCGGATGGAGGGGGGGGGGTTCTTCCGAAGTTAGTTGGTGACGTTATAAGTAATTGCGAGATAAGATGGGAGCCAGAAATTAGGGGTGGGGGACTGAAAATGATAATATAATGGATTGATTATACAATATTTAAGATCAACTTGGTAGATAAACATTTATGGACGAGAAAAAAAAAAAAAAAGAAGCTAGCATTTAATACAACAGAAATACATAAATTAAATACTGAAATAAAATGAACAGACATTTTTATTCCTTTTAGTTTGGGGGTGGGAACTTGATTGTAATTGATTGTTCTGAAAGTAATGTTAGTATTGTACATGCAATCAATTGTAATTAAAAAAAAAGCCTTGTTTTTATTTTATTAATTTCTGCTGAAACACTTTTTGATTTGTAAAAAAAAACAAGAGATTACGTTACATCAATATAATCCAGCGAAGTTTGGCTTTCTGTAGGTTCTATTTGCTGTCCTGTGAGAGTCAAGGTAGGTATTTATTTGTTTCCCCACGAAAGCAAAATGTAGCACACTGTTGTTTTTTATGTGTGTGTGTATGGGGGGGGGGGACAGCTCCTCAAAAAGGGGCACTCTGGAAGTAGGCAAAAATAAAATTGCCTTAGTATAGAAGGGTTTCTTTCTCCATTGACTAAGGACGAATTAACGAGTGTAGCATCAGAACAGATACTACACTCTGATCCTGAGGACCCTGATCCGGTTTTGTTTACAACAGGATAAAACATACAACGCCAATGGCACAAGAACACGAGATACAGAATACTGACTGACCCAATAGTTATTTGGGTAATCGATCAGTTCATTGTTTCAATCAGCTTGTATTTTTGGTGGAATAATTGTTTCAGTCAGCTTGTTTCTGACATTTTTGGTGGAATAATTAAAATTATTAAATTGTTGATCAGCATTTTCTATTTATTTTTATGACATTGTTGCTTCATAAAGAACATGCACTACAGAGAATCATTCTTTATTTGCATTATTTTAGCTTTTGTTTCAACAATAAAATATGGCAAAGAAGAAAAATGCTTTTTTTCTCTTACAATAAGTAGGCATATTTATGTGTGTGTGGGGGGGCATGTTATGTAGCGGAGGTATGTGTACATAACGGGTGTGTTGTGTACGCATGTATATATTCTGCATGTATATAATGGTTGTACCAAATTATGCTGATGTTACGTTGTCGGTGGCAGGCCAAATCTTATAGACGTATAACTTGTGTTATGATGTTGACACGAAACAATGACGTGGACGTATTGACAATATGTTTACATAGAGGGAGAGGGGAGACAATTACTTGTACAAACGAATGCTTGTACTTGACGACAAAAGGGAGACGAATCCTTCGTTTTTTTTTAATTATTATTTTTCTCCCTTTGAAGATTGTAATGCTGGGTATGGGGGCAGCCAAACCATCTGCTAACATTGCCTTGCTTTTTATTGAAACCAACCGGGAGCTCTTTTTAGTATCCTCGTTGTTGCCTTAAGTGCAATTGTCTGGATCTCTTTTGCACTTGGTTCACCAGAAATATTAGTTAGGTAGGACTTCAGGTTCTTCTTCATAAGTCCTGTGATGACGAAGAGAGTGTATATCATAGCGGTCTATATAATAGACCGTTTGTCTGTACATTTTAAGATATCTGGTGATGTTGGTATGTTCAACAGTTGTCGACAGTACATGTAAAACAGTTCATTTTAAATGACAAATAAACACATACATGGTTGTTCAAAGACGACATGACACAGTAATTATAGTTATATATAACAACATTTATTCTGACATCTTTTTAGATTACAACGTTCTGTTCACATTTTGGCTATCTTGGAATACGCTGCTTCCTAGCGTCATAAGAGAGACTAACTCTTCTCCCGACTGCTAAGTCCCATCTGGACTATCTGACGTCTCCTCTTCAACTCCCCTCTCTCTACTAACTTGTCTGTATATATTAAAACTAATCCTTTTTGCTTATGCCATCTGACTACACAAAGACCTAACAGGTTATTTCTCAGTCACGTTTTCTCTGGCCAAATATATTGTTTATACCTAGGTTTGAAAACCTATTTTGTTTATGTATTTGAGATTCCTCTTCATTTGTTTATTGTTCCTAAGATCTCCATTACATTTCAAAACTTATAAACATTTTTTTGTCCTTGTAGCACAATCTAATTTTCATACCGATAATCATACTAATGTTTTTTCATAATAATAACTTCTTTAAATAAACACCTAATTTTTAATAATAATAGTCGATCTTACAATTGACTATTGGCAAGGCCATTCAAGCGTCTTCCGAGAGGCTAATATGTAACAGGTATACTGGCGTGAAAACAAAAATGAAATTAATCATTCATATCCGGTCTGTGGAAAAAATTATTTTCCGGTTTGTAGAAGGAGCATTTTAGACCATATTAATTTATTTTAAACCATTTTATGCACATTTGTTATTACTTTAAGCATATTATATTGATTGATTTATAACTTTTCTTTTATTAAAGCATCATTTATATTTTTCTGCAATATTTTCACCCATGTTGACTTGAAAACGACCTTCTGTAGTCAACGGAAGGAGTGTCATCTTCCATCATGATAATGCTCGTCCTTACACAACCTTACTTACCAGATATATCCTAGGAGAATTTTGATGGGAAATCTTGCCCCCCTCCTGCATATTCTCCTGACCTAGTTCCCTCGGATTATCACTTATTTTGAAGATTATAAAACCATTTAGATGGCCTTATGTTAATATCACAAGAGGAGATTGAACATTAGTTAGATTTATATTTCACATCCAAATCTAAAGACTTTTACATTTTCGTTAACAGATGGAATCAAGTTATAGAGATCAGAAATCGTTATTGCTACGAATAAAGATTTTCAAAATCACAGTTTTTCGTTTTCAAGATGAAATTTTAAATCGGCAAAACCTTTTGCACCGACCCAATATTTTGCTTAGCAAACTCTTGAAAAAAAGATTATATTCACTTTACATTACACAAGGGACAAACAAATATTTATAAACTCGAGTCGAATTTTTCATGAAAACAAATGAGGGCAGAGAAAAATATAGTATTTATTGCATATGTAATTCCTCAGTTTCATAGTAATTTCAGAAATTTTGAAAATATCTAGTTTCACTCATTTTCTAGATGCCAATCATTCCAATTAGGATTTTCACAAAAAAAAAACAAAAAAAACACTCGACTAGGCTACAACTACTATATATGATTTCCCCCACTCTCTATCTGTGCTTAAATCTAAACGCATTACATGAACAAAGCTTCTTTTCCAGAACTGCCCGCCTATGGAGCACTGTTCTACTGGCCTGCTTCCCACTTGAATACAACATGGTAGCTTTCAAATCCAATGTAAACAAGTTCTTGTTGATCTGTCTCTATAAATAATGAAATTCTACCCAATTTAAATCATTAACAATTACTACACTACCACCTTACATTCATTAACCCTTATCCTCAAGTGCCTTCAGGCCTTGATACAAAAAAATATTCCTTTAGAAATAAATTTTATTCAATCTCTGCTATACCATTTATTTTAGCTGGTTCAATATACAAGGTATGGACATCATTGCGTTTAAAGATAAATATGTTGTAGTCTGCAAAGAAGCTATCCGATGGTAATGTGTTTTATGGATGGAAAGTTTTTGGAAGGAAACTCTGTTTATGGAAATTACACCTGACGCTATGTACACAAAATAAGAAAGAAAAGTTCCTTTCAGTTAACGTCAAAAGACGAGTGCTTGTTGTGATTGCCTTACAAGGAGGAACCAGAAATTGGAAGTCGGTCAAGCACCTTTCATGGTTAAAGCAATAAAGTAGAAAAAAACTAACAATTTCTATGAAAAAAAAGGAAGTATGGAGAACAAAAAAGATCTTCCTTCACTATGAAATGTTATCAATAATTGAAAAATAATTTTTAAAAACCTTAAAAAAAATCATTTCATATCTGTGGGTAAACATTACTATTGGCAACATAAATTATTGTAAAGGAAATACTGTCGGAAATTAGTCAAAAACAATTTATTTTTTATTTAGCTACTGATTTGTGACCTATTTGCGTTTAAAAGGTTTAATATTCAATGTAAAATACAAGCATATTTATTTGCCATAGATATTGGTTGTGAGCAAAATAATTAGTAACAGCCATTTTGCTTTTTTATGAAGTAAGATACCAGACCGGACCGGAAATGAAGACTAGATACTAGTTCAATTGAAGCCAGTAAATTAAAAGTGGGTTCTTAGATATGACAGTGGCACATTTCCGGTCCAGTCTTTACTTGCAACCAATGTTTAGTTTGTTTCGTTTCGTTTTCATAAAGTTTTGTTTCACTTGTCTTTTTTATTATTATAATTACAACAACATAAAAATTGCAATTAATGCTCATTGAATGTTCTTATAACGTGAAATTTAAATATTTTGATTGATTTATGAAACTTTTTATATAATTATTTTGTCAAATTACTCAACCTGATTAATGAATGCAATTTTTTGAGGTTGCCCTAATTATAACTTTTCATGTTTTTTGTTAAGCCTTCCCAACTGTATTTCCTTTAAAAGAATTGATGTCACCAATAGTAACCTTTCGTTGCCCACAGCTGTAATGAACTCAACACGTAATAATTATTTAGACCTTTTTTTTAATATTCAACTTGAAGTCAGAAATCTAAAAAAACAATCTATCATATATCATATCAACTGTTTTCATTATATAACACGAAAAAGATTGAGATATCAAAAAATGTGTATTCTGTTGCTTCAAGTATCGATATTCTTGAATTTGTCGAAAAAAAATTTTTTATCCCCCCCCCCCCGACAAGATGGTGGCCCTGTAAATTCACCCTTGTTCGTTCGTCTTTCCACACTTTTCTCAATAACTACGCCTTGGAATTTAAAAAAATTTTGCACAAATATTAAACATGATATAAGTAAAAAAGCAACAGAAAGGATTTTCTGGGAAAACTCCTACCCCCCCCCCCCCCAGGAGTGTCTTTCGGGTTAAAATGGCTACAATTGACACTTTTGTGCTGATTAATAAAAATTGATGCCTGGGGTTTTTATAAAACTTTCTGAAAAGTTGTAACTAACTGATTTTTATATAATTTTGTTTGTCTATCCCTTGCGATAACTCTTGGGTGTGCCCCAGGGCTAATAAAAACACTCCATTTTTGGAATTATTTTACCATATTTGTCGAAATACAAAATTTTCTGTGTATGTTTATTTAGCAGTTTCTCATGGTGCTGGGGGGGGGGTGCAAATGATGGACTTAGTCATTTCTTTTTTTGCATTGTGCAGAACTCAAATTTACATATGTTAAGGCCTAAAACTGTACCGTTTGTTCATTTTCACCAGGATTTGACGTCCCATAGAGATTTTTGGAGCTAAATGAGGGGGGGGGGCAAATGCTGAACTTAGTCAATTTTTTTATGCCTCGTTCACTGTGCACTGATGGAGGACCATGCATGCTTCACTTGTTATCTTTATTATTTGGATTACCCACACTACTGTTCTCATCTTGGTGGTTTAATTTTTTTTTTTTAACAACGTTTGAGCCGATGTAATCTCTGAACTTCTTCTGGTGCATCTTGTCAAACTTGGAAATCTTTTGTCAAACTCTGTGCAAAATTTTGAACTGAATCTTTTGTTTAATGCATGAAGGTAGAATGTTCTCATTCTGTCAACCATGACCAGATAAAAGTGTTATACTTGGTTATTAACGCCTGTAGAGCACATTGAACCTATAGTAATGCTACACACGTGAATATGTTTTATGCATGTAAAAATATTTTTAAAATATTTAAATAAAATATTTAAAGATATATAAAGAAAAATAATAATAAAAATAAATGAAAAAATACACTCTGTCAAAAAAAGAGGCTACGAAAAAACAAAAATAAAGGGGAGGTAATCTCTCTCTCGTTACCACTTAGGAAGTGAAAATTAAATACAAAAAAAGCAACGATTTAAAATTGCTTATACATTGCTGAAAAGATAACAATAATATATATATATATATATATATATATATATATATATATATATATATATATATATATATACAGTGATGATCATATTTATTGGCACGGTAAAATAAAAGTTAAATTTTGTCTAATAAATTCTAAAAAAGGGATTAAATTAAAGAAAATAACAAAGTATATTATGTATTTTTAACTGGCCTTTCCGATGCAGCAATCGGATTTTAGAAAAAATAAATAACAAAGGAACAACAAACATAATTGCAAAAAACCCTTGTTCAAAATTATTGGCACGGCTTTGATTTTCTTTTAGTATGATTTTCTTTTAGTATCAGTATAATATCAATCAATTTCCGGTTTACGTGCTTTCTGAACTTTTTTATAGCTATATTATGCTTGTTTAACGCTAATTCAGTGAATAACTTTTTTCAGATAATTTTTAGATAGCGATTTATTTAAACTATTATAAGTGACTAAATTATAATTTTCAATCGCCATGGTTAAAACTAAGGAACACAGCGAAGACGTCAGGAAGCTTGTTGTAGCATGCCATACCAATGGGGAGGGCTATGATAAGATTTCAAAGAAGCTAAACCTTCCCAAATCCACTGTTAGAGCCATAATAAACAAGTTCAAATCGAAAGGCCACGTTATGAGTTTAGAGGGTAGAGGGAGAAAAAGGATTCTTTCCCCAAGAGATGAACGGAAAATTGTTCGACAAGTAAAACAAAACCCAAGGATCTCTGTTGGGGAGATTGTTGATGAACAGAGCACCTCTGGAGTGAATGTATCTCGACATACAGTTGGTAGAGTTTTGAAGAGAGCTGGTTTAAAAGCATGTCGTCCGAGAAAGACTCCCTTATTGAAGCCTATGCACCTGAAAGCAAGGCTAGCCTTTGCAAAACGTCATATTGATAAAGATGTTGCATTCTGAAAACGTGTTCTATGGACTGACGAAACGAAAATAGAGTTATTTGGCCATAATAAAGTGTCTTATATTTACAGAAAATCTGGCGAAGCTTTCCTGCCTAAGAACACCATACCCACAGTGAAGCACGGTGGAGGCAGTTTGATGTTTTGGGGATCCTTTGCTGCCTCTGGACCAGGGCGACTTGTTAAGGTCACAGGTAGCATAAAAAAGGAAGATTATGTTAAAATATTGGATGAAAACCTGAAAGACTCTGCTAAAGAGCTCTCACTTGGTCGTCGTTGGTGGTTCATGCAAGATAATGACCCAAAGCATTCGGCTAAACTGACTAAGAAATGGCTTCAGGACAATCATATTAATGTTTTGGAGTGGCCATCACAAAGCCCAGACCTTAATCCAATTGAAAATTTATGGAGAACATTAAAATTGAGGGTAATGCAAAGGAAGCCTAAGAATCTTATTCAATTGGAGGATTATTGTCAGGAAGAGTGGGCTAAAATTACTACTGAAGAGTGCAACAACTTGGTTGTAAACTATGAAAAGCGACTGAGGAAGGTAATCAAGGCCAAAGGCTATACAATTGATTATTAAATAAATCGTGCCAATAATTTTGAACAAGGGTTTTTTGCAATTATGTTTGTTGTTCCTTTGTTATTTATTTTTTCTAAAATCCGATTGCTGCATCGGAAAGGCCAGTTAAAAATACATAATATACTTTGTTATTTTCTTTAATTTAATCCCTTTTTTAGAATTTATTAGACAAAATTTAACTTTTATTTTACCGTGCCAATAAATATGATCATCACTGTATATAGTAGTCATCCACAAACTGTTTCGTTGCATCACAGCTCTTCAGTGGAGTACCCATCCTGAGACAAGGATCGAACCTACAGCCATCTAGTTGATAGTCAACGGCTCTACCCACTGGCCCATAGAATCGGCGCCCACAAACGATCTCATCAAATGTCGATTTATAGAAATACTAGCATGGGTGCCCGGCGTTGCCCGGGTGTTTGGAGGTCTATGCTGAGCAAAAAAAAAAAAAAAGGGTTAATTTTTTTTTAACGTTGACCCCTATTATGACCCCTTAAAATTTATTGTCTTGGGCTCAAATCAAGTTATTAAGTTAGATCCATGTCCAAGGAACCTATATCTAAAATTTCAAGTGTGTAGACCCAAAATTGTCGGAGAAGTTTGGTAGAGTTCTGAAAGGTTAAATTGTTGAACTTTGACCCCTTAACAGCGAAATTTCGGGCTGAAAACCGATCACAAAGATTTTCCCAAATCTCAGTACCCTGTATATCAAATTTTGAGTCTGTAGACTAAAAATTGACAGAGTTATTGCGTAGGGAAATGTACACAGACAGACACACAGACATGTTCACTTTTATAGATATATAGATTTTAAAGTGCTCGATTTGTTTGTTTATTTACAAACAAAGAGCTTTGTGTTATGCTAATTTAGTAACAAGCAAAACTATTTACGACAGAGCTCAACCCCCAAAGAGGGGTTTTATATAGTAGTCATCCACAGACAGCCTGTTTCACTGTATCACAGCTATTCAGTGCGGCTAGACTAATCAAACTCGGAACTGAAAAATTGTTAAAATAAATCCATTTTTAAATATTTATTAGTGTTACATTTTTTGTTCTTGTTATTTTAATAATAAATTAGCTATTATTATTGTTTCCATATTGTATTAAATTCTCTACTAGGTCTACTTGGAAGGCCATTGTTTGCCAGTATAAATACTGCTGCTTTCAGACATCTTAATCTCCTAAGTCTTAGATAAAAAGTTTGGTTTGAAATTCTGTATAGGTGCCCGCATTTGCCATAAAGATTTCTAAGTTCAAACAGATGCTTCTGAAGAAGGTCGAAGGTTAAAACGGATGCCATTTTTTAAAATAGTTCTCCCGACTCACCATGGTGGTTTGGAATCACACAATTATTTGTTTTCCAACAATTTCCAAAACAATTTTAATTTCTTTTTTAATCTTTATATTTTTAAATGTTGTGAAAATATCAACTAAAATGAGAATAGTAGTCCAAATAATAGAAATTATAAATCATCATCTAAAAAAAAAAAAAAAAAATTCTGAAACTTATCCGTTTTTGTTTTCATTGTTTGTGTCTTTATCGAAAATGAAAATATCATTGGAAATTACTAATTTCCCTCAAGAGTTGTTGATATTCCGGGAAATTGTTCCCTGTTGGATTGAGCATTTCCAAATGGAATAGAAATAGTACTTATATTTTGACTATAGAATATTATATGCATGTGTGTGCACGGTTGTGAGGGTAAGTAAATTAGTTATGGTATGTATTCTTCCAGTGAATGTTGCATATACATGAAGTATTTTTGTGAACGATGGTAAATAAAACTACTTCTGCAAAAGTTAGTGATGAGCAACGTTTTTTTTTTTTTTTTTTTTTTTTTTTTTAAATATTTAGAAACAAATATTATGAACTCAGAATGTCTCTAGCGTCCATCCATTTGTTGCGAGCAAGTTATTAGTGAAAACAGATGTTTGCTTGAGGTGGTGTCGTTTAGAGAAGGTGCAGCTTTTGGTCATTATATTTTGGGACTTTTGAATTATAGTGAAAATTAAAACACAATGAAACTCTCACAAGACAATGGAGAACGAAAAGGAAAGGTTTTGTTAAAAACTAAATGGTTGTGCGCTGTCATCATTAACTTTTCCAACCGCTTTCATTATGGCTATCGCCCTTGGTCAGGTTGAGCCGACTTTCTCCGGAGCAAATACAGCTCTTCTCTGACCATTGCAGCTCACTTTCCAGATCTTGAACTAGATCATATGATATGGTTAGCCGATTCCGATTCCATAGTTAAAGATTAAAAACTTGTGTGGTTGCTGCTAAGTCACCTGATTTTCACAACTCTTCACTTTCCCACCAGCACATTTTTGTCAACCATGTAGAGGGAGGGGGGATGACTGCATGGATTAGTTCTTCCTTTCAGTGACAAGCTGTTTTCTCAAACCATTTTAGATGGGGTTGGAGAAGGACACACGGCAAGGATCAGAGATTCCATTGTTAACAGAGATGTTGAGTTAGTGCTCAATCAACACAATAATAGTGTAGAGATTTCCTTATGAATGTCACAACGAATCATAATAGCGAAATATAAAGATTAAAAAAGAAATTAAAATTGTTTTGGAAATTGTTGGAAAACAAATAATAGTGTGATTCCCAACCACCATGGTGAGTCGGGAGAACTATTTTAAAAAATGGCATCCGTTTCAGTTTGAATAACTTTACAAAAACCGTTGTCGCTATCAGTTTAATGTCTGTTTTACATATGTTAGCATTTGCTGGACGACTTTTAGAAGTCGTCTTTCAAACTAACCTATCTCTGGCCAGGTTTTTATTTATTTCTCTTTTTCTCAACTCTTTATTAATTCCTTCCATCTTTTCCTTGGTCTTTGCCTATGAACTGGACCTGCTACCTCAACTGTTCTACATATATTAGCCTAAGAACTCTCATTCATTCTTTCAATGTGACCATGCCATCAAAGTCTCCTGTTCTGTATACATCTCCCTATACAGAGATAATCTTCCTCCGAGGTAATCAGACTTTTAGACTGACCTTATGCATCCAAAATATTTCGATTCTATAGACTTTCTCATATCATTTCTTTCCATACAACGCATGTTTTCAACCCTCATGCAAATAAATTAAAAACAACGTTCACTATTGAAAAAATAAAATATATGAGAATGTCAGACTAAAAAGATTATTTAAAAATTGAACTTGCAATTAAATACTTAGGAATTTATTTCACAAGAAATTTATGAATAAACACGCATTAAAAAATACAAACATTTTCCAATTATAATTTCTTTTTATATTCTTGTAATTTAATCCTTTATTTTAAACTGGCCTGGGTTCCCGGCGTTACCCGGGTGTTTGGAGGTGTGTGTTGAGCAAAAAAATAAATAAATAAATAAAAGTGGTAGTAGGCAGGTAGGCTCAACCCGTACCGCAGAGGAGGAAAAGAACATGAAAAAAAAAAGGTGACATCTTTGCCGTTGTATCCATCGCTAAACTGGAAGTGGCAAAGATTTAAATTAAGGCTAGTCAATCGAAAAGAGAGGATGACTTTCGACAATATCGGCGAAAAAAGCGACCCCTGCTTTTAGAAAAGTGCCCAGTTGAAGGTGAAGGAATTAATGTTTTTAGCCGATTTTTTTATATTTGTCGTCTGAAGGGTCAAGCTTCAAAACGATACTGATTTTGTGAAAATTCATCGCCTCTGTCAAAAGTTTTAGGCAAACATACAAACATACATACATACATTTAAACAGATAGGTGAGATTTATATTATAGATGTCCACATTCTGAAAATACTCAAAAAATTTAGAATTTTTTAAATTTACGTTTTAGCATGGGGGTTCATTTTAGTATATAAACATGTTGCAAAATAATCATCCACTTTCAAAGTAAGGACTGCTTATCACCCAGTTCTTGACCACATAACCTAGGACAGAACGAGTAATCATTTTTTTTTTTTATTATTTCCAAAATGGCAACTATTTTGGAAATACAAAACAATGGTTAATCATTTTATCTCTCACTCTAAAGTCTAAGTAATTTATTTATTTATCACAAACATTTATAATTATTTTCAGGGTGTTGATGTGTGCACAAAAAAGAATCTCGTTTTTATTTTCAGTGACTGCATAGAGACAAAGTGTCAAATTTTACTAATTATAAAAAAAAAATTTCAAGCGTTTAGATTTTAGAAGTCGGGATGTTATTGTTGGTGGTGGAGGAGGAACGAGCTAGACTTCTGCAAAGAGCTCACAAAGATCTCAGGATCGTCTAATCTGTATGAAGTCCTCGTTATTGCAAGTTTTAACCAACGACATACACATCAACAAGACTCACTGGTTGCATGCAAAGTCGGGAGATACTAGTGCATCTTACACACTGCATTTTCGTAAATGTCCGCTAAGGTTTGACTGGAAACTGACACAAACTGCCAGAATATGCCAAGAGCTGATCAAGTTGGGTAGACAATCAGAAAGAGGCAACAAACGTAATTAGCCAAGCAGACGACTTTTAATAAATTTGAAGGAAAAAAAATTAGTTTTTAATTTTAATCAATCAGAAGAATGGAGCACAGGACAATAAATCTATGCTGGACAAGTTATTACAGACGCTGGAACAAGTCATAAATCCTCAAATCATTTACCTGTGGACGCAAGGCATGGTCACTAAAAAAAATATTTGAAGAAAGAATGTGGGGTGGGCTCAGAACATACTGTTATCGATTAAAGGAACCAACCCTAATGCTAACCCTAAACCCTATGCTGCCAAATTTAGTTTTTAATCATGCGAAAAAAATATGCTTTTACTTATTTGCACAAAAAATAAACATTTATTCATGAAACTTACAGTAGGTTGTTATATTTTATTTTTTTGTTTTTCCATATTTTTTTGTTTGTTTTAATTGTACCTATTTACTATGCCTCCCCACGGGACAGAGTTAGACACCAGGGTCGTTTTTTAACGTGGAGAAAAGGTACAAAAATAAAAATTGTCTCAGTCGTGAAGGATTTCTCCTCCACTGAAAGAGAACAAGAAATAGAAGTGCAGCATCTGAAGTACAGATACTACACTTTGATCTTGCCCAAAAGGAATAAATGTTATCTTCTGTTCCCTAGCATTTTTTTAAATTTGATTGATGCTCAGCATATTCCAGCAGTTTACATTAGGTGCTGGTTGAGCCTGAGTGGAAATTTGGGAAAATTCTGTTCTCAAGGTGCAACAGTACTAGTTGGGAAATGTTTTGCAGTAAACACACAAAGGAATGGCACAAAAGTAACGTTGCATATCTATTGATTTGTGGTTTCTTGCCTGACATATCTTTGCTTGCAACATGCAAAAGCAAAGACAACCAGGGGATGACAAATCCTGATGCCAACACCTTGTGGATTGCAACCTAGAAACTGCTAGCCAGGTAGCTCTGACACAACCACATTACTACTGCCTGTACTACTTAACTTAAGAGGGTGTTGTTGCAACAGTGACGGTCATGATTTGGGGTGTGGTGCAGGAAACGGAAGAATCCAACTAAAGACCGTGTTTGAATTGAGTTGGACTGTTCCTTTGCCTGCGCCACACCCAGTCACACAAAATTGTTAACCAATCGTGATGGGAGAGGGTAGATGCCTTTATGTACCTTAACTCTAACTCTCTTTATTTTATTGGAGTTGTTTTATTGCTGACACAAAATGTGTCAATTATTTTTCGAAATAAATATGGCAGTTTGATTGCCCTCAATAAACCGAGTGATTCATACAACCCTTCTCACAGGGGTATCAATATCAAAGACAGCAGATATGAACTGGGAAAAACTTTTCTGAAAAAAAAAAATAAAATAAAAATATCAATTATAAAAGACATTATTGAATGCCAAGGACACAATTTAATAAATAGACTCTGAGAGGAAATACTGAAAAGGTTATGCCATAAAAAATACAAAAAAAAAAATACAATCAAATATGTACTTATATAAATATATAGTTACTAGCAGGACTTGTAGGAATTTCATGGTTGTATACTTCATCTGCTGTTTGGTTTGGTTTGGTTTGGTTTGGTTGTTTTGTTACTTTTTAGCTTAGTTAATGTGAAATCCAGTAATTTTGGAAAAAGTTTTTATGTTTCAAGTTCTTTATATCTTCAAATATTTATTCATGGTGTTTAGTTTGGTTGTTTTGTAGAAGAGAATTGTTGTTTCTGTTTTTCACTTTACAGAACATGATTGAGTTTTACAAAGGGAACAGAAAAACAATAGCATCAATGTTTGGTACTTTTTAGGGCAGGAAGCCAATATGTTCCGCCTGCCTGATCTGGTAACATCAGGCCCGTCTGTTGTAACAAATATTGCTGCCTTACTTAAAAATATTTGTGTATTTCTATCCTATAGAAGTTTCGAACCTGACATATAAATAACGCCAATAATGAAATGATCCATATGATTTTTATAAAGTACTAGCCTTCAAGTAACATGTGTCAAAATTTGAGCCTAATCGAATTGTTAGTTTACAAATTACAGTTATTTAATTGAAGCAATTGTTCCAAATTTTCCAAACAATCAACAAATCTGAATTTTGTGTATTGATAAAGCATCGCTTTCTGATGGAAACAAAATACCGTTCAAGCAATAGCTTGATAAGTTTTATTTGGACTCTGCTTCATCGAAAAAGAAGTTATATGCTGACTTTAACTGAGACTGTATAGACATAAATGATGCTGAACACTCGGATCAGTCAAATTCAGTAGTTGTCCTTAAAAAGCATAAAAATGTCTACAAACTCATTTTGGCTAGTTGTAAATTGTAGTTGTCTCAGATAGCAAAGGATTTGAAGATATGGGAAGGCAGTGTATTCACCATTTTGTATGAACATTTGTCAATGAGAAAGTTGTATTCAAAGTAGGTTTTCTTGAAGTCAATCAAAAACTAACGCCTCGACAATTCAGAGCATTGTTTGTAATTGTTTCAATGCAACAAAAAAGTTTTTGCATTAATATATGACAATGGATGAAACCATTTAACTCTGGAGTCAAGTCAGTTAAATGAACAGCAGCAGGTAAAAAGCTATCCAAGAAAACCAAAAATTTAAACATCAGCAGGCAAGGTTTTTGCCTCTCTATTTTGGGATACACAGGGCATTTTGTTTATCAATTACCTTGAGAAATTATGAGTCATAAATAGTGAATATTATATAGCATTATTGGTTTGAAGCAAGAAATCACAAAAAAAAAACAAAAAAAAAAACAAAAAAAAAACAAAACGACACAGATGAACAAAGTCGCATTTTGCATAAAAACTTCTTTTAATTACTTTGACTCAGGATTTATTGAGTGATGTGTTATATTGCTGCTGTGCTTAAGAATATTTTAATATGTTTGGCACGAACGCAGACCCCCACAATATAATTGTGCCACCTTTGTTCAAAATGAAAGTTAACTATGTTCTCTGATTAATGTAGTTTCAGAATATATCTGGTTATATGAGCTATATCTTAAAAAACAAAACAAAAAAAAACAACCTTGTAGAAGTTTGTGTAATATTTCCATTCTATGGATGTCCAGTATGACTGCTGACCCTACAACATTATTGTACTATCTTTGGACAGAACAGATACTACACTTTGATTGTGAAAACCAAGAAAGTGTATTTTAGTTATAGTTTCATGTTTGACACAACAGCGATATCAGATGAAATAAAAAAAAATGCTTGTTTTAAATTGCACCTTCAAAGCAAGCCATCCTGTCTTATAAAAAGGGGTGGAAGGTGATAACGTACATATGAACATGAAGTTGCCTTAGCATGTATATACATATATATTTAAAATATATCCACTAACATGTGTTTCATCGTCTACGACTCATCAGAGTGGTTAAATGTATATACACTAGCAGCCAAAAATCTGGGACAGTTTATTTTTTTTCAATTTCTCCAGAACATTCGGGGGGGGGGGGATTACAACTAAATTTACACACATTTATCATATCTCTTATGTTGATAAACTGTATTAATTACACTTCATTATAAAGGATAGAAAAAAAGTTATGAGCATTTCAATTTTTGTTTTAATTGAAGTGGCCAAAACCGTGGGACAAAGCAAAGAAAATAATTTATTGCGGACTGTGTAGTCAGTTTTTCCACTTTTCTAAGTTCATTTGAAATGTTTCCGAGCGGTGGAAACATGATTCCACCACTCGGAAACATTTCAAATGAACTACGAAAATGTTCTTTTACATTTTAAACACATCTTGAGTATATTCTAAATATCTTACATTTTAAATACTTTCTGAAGAGGACGCTTCACAGAACGTCTGAAACGCGTTAAAAACGATTTCAATGATTTAAAAACATTATTACAATGATCTACACATCACATCATTTTCAATGAAAAGCCAAAACACGGAATAATAAAATAATGTTAAAAAATACACATTGTTGGTGACCTCCCTTATTTAAATATATACACACACACACACACACACACACACACACACACACACACACACACACACAAATATGTGTACATTGTGAATACTCCCTAATTCTGAAATATTTATTTTAAATTGTTGCCATTTTCCCATTTCACTAAAGTTGCTATTTTTTTATTTTTCTATAGTTTATATAAATATAAATATCATAAAAACTACGAAGGCTGAGTTTCTGAAAATTAATGTCTTCTGTGTTACTATAGCTCTGATTTTCTCAAAAGTTGTCCATTAGTTTTCCAGATAATTTTGTCATGAAGTGATCCAATCATGAACACAGAAAACTGGTTGAGCTACGCTTTTTTTCTGGGAAACTATGGATTATCCCACAATGAGCTCAAATGTCTATAAGATTGCAATTGATTGTAAATACAGGGTGACCTCTCCAAAAATGATGGTTCAACAGGAATTTTTTTAGCATTGAATTAAAAACGACTATATTCAAGTAATCTTGGAATCAACCCTGTGGTATCATATTCTTAGAAAAGAAAAACTTTTTTCAGGGAAGTTTTGTTTAGTTTTAGGTTGGTTGGTTGTTTTGTTTTACGGCATATCAACCCTTTTCAGGTTATTTAATGCCGAATCTGGTGATGGGGCCCTCACCATCGGATATAGTTTAAGGTCATATCCAGGACCTTTAGTTTTAGGTAGACAGAGAAAGAAAGGAAAATTATTTACAATGGTTGTAGCTTGATGAGTTTTTATTGTAAATATTTTACAGGAGAAAATAAAGATTTGAATTTGAAACTGCTTATTGTTTAAAAAAAGTACATTTTGTTAAAATTGTGTAGTAGCTTACTTGAAGTATTGTGTGCAGTCTGTAAGAAATTTGAAATCTGTGAAAAAAAAACACTCTTTGAATTGAATGAAGATTTATTTTCTGAGAAGGAGGTTTTACATTGAAATATGAAAAAAAAAAAAAAAATAATAGAAGTATGATACCATCTTTGATTTGATACAATACTTTAGTAAAGATTTAATTGATAATTATTGTTTTAGCTACCTTTTTCCTTCATATGATTTCCTATCAAAAAGTGTTTTCAATCTATATACATTGTCAGTGCTTTGAGCAATCAAACGTCTTACGTTTTAGTGTGACTTTAGTAAAAATTTTACTAATGTGATTAAATATTAACTTAAAAATAATAATCAACTGCAGGAGGTACAATTTAATGTAATTAAATTTTTTTTTTCTCTGAACGATACAAAACATAATCGTTCTAAAATCCCTAAAACTTTTCTTTGTTTCCAGATGAAGTTTACGAGACAACGAAGACAACATTTATTTCTCCTGCCCTCCATGAGGAGCTTTTGCGAACGAGGCTCAACTATGCCAATCGCCCTATCCACGCTAAAACACTCCCGGCAAGACATCGAAGGAGCGGTGATTCTGACAGTGAGCGTGGGTCACGTCGCTACAGTGCGTCCAGAGTGGATGGTATCATTTTAAATTCTCTTCTTGAAGCTAAACCTGATGAAGTCGATGCCAAAACGCTTCCACGGAAAAGTATTAGACATCTTCAGGGAAAATTGAGCTTTAAGAAGAAACTTTGGTAAGCATTTTTTTTTTTTTTTTGTCGGCAAGCTAAAAATCACACCTGTTCATTATAAAGGTCTGTATATGTGACAAGACGTTATACTCTGATAATTTAAGCCACACTTGCTTTGGAATTCTATCCCTGCTCCCTGTTTTCCTGACAGTAGCTATATGCAGACATTTAAATGTAATATGAACAAACGTCTTGCCTAGTTTCCCACTTAGGTTGTCCTCTCTTCTATTATTATTACTAGTTCCCTTTTACAGTAGTACGTGATGCTTCAGTGGCAATATGTCTTGTTTCGATTGAGTAGTAGCAAAAAAGTATCTTTTAAGCATGACACAATCTTTTCAAAATCTTAAAAGTCACTTTTAAATGGGATGTGATGCCTCCGTTCGATCTCAGGAGGCATTAGATACTCCTGTAAGAAGACGCAAGGGTTGCACAACCCCAACCACACCTCTCCTGAATTGATACTGCTTCCGTCCAGTGGCAAGGAGAGGCCCAAGACTGAGTTAGAAACAATGCCAAGATAAGCGGAGAGCACATACAACACCACAGAATTCTGAAACGGTCACCCATTTTAGTACTGACCAGGCTCAACATTGCTTAACTTTTGTAATCTGACAGGAACCAGTGTTTTTTTTTTTTTTGTTTTTTTAAGGAGATTTTTTTATATTGCATTATTATGTCTCCCTATCCTTGTATGACTATATATATATATATATATATATATATATATATATATATATATATATATATATATATATAAAGCTGAATGTCTGTGTGTGTATGTGTGTCTGGTCACGAATAGGCTCCTATATCGTTGACTATTTTAAAAAACTGATTACATATAATGATAGAAGATGTATCGAGACACAGGAATGGGTATGTTTGATCTGGCAGAACGGTGGTTCATTAAAATTGTGGGGTCTGCGGTCGCGCCTGGTCCACAAAGTATGAAAATAAAAAATTTAAAAATTAAAAAAAAAAACGTTTACAAGTGTTTTTGATATAGATGTACATAAGAATACTTTGATAAGTATGTTTTAACTTAAATATGGATGATATAATAAAATTGTGGGGTCTGCGTTCGCGCCTGCCCTCCATAGAATGGAAATAGGCACAAACTTTAATAAAGGCTTTTCATATCTATCTGCGTAAGTATACTTTGATAATTATGTTTCAGTTTGAAGAAATATGGTATAATAAAATTATGGGGTGTTTGTTAGCGCCTGACCTCCATAGAATGGAAATATGTCACAAAGTTTAACAAGGTTTTTTAATATAGATCCACAGAATATTGTGATAAGTGTTTCAGTGTGAACAGGTATGGTATAATAAATTATGGGGTTTATCTATTTTATTTTTACTTTCATCATATTTTACTTTGGTTTTGATACCCCCAAATTCGAAGCTATCTCTTTACAACCCTTCCTTTCCATAACCTATCATACTTCCATAAATCAGAGTCCATTTTCTGTAGGCTGTTTTTGAACCCAGTCAACGACGGGTACTTTTGCTATTGTGGAGGAGTTAGATAGAGTTCTCAAAGGTCACATCGTTGAACTTGACCCCTTAACAACCAAATTTCTGTCCGAAAACCGATCACAAAGATTTTCTTAAATCTCAGTACCCTGTATATCAAATTACGAGTCTTTAAACTGAAAATTGACAGAATTATTGCGTAGGGAAATGTACACAGACACACAGACACGTTCACTTTTATAGATATATATATAGATAGATAGATATATATTAAACAAAAATATATACGTATACATAAATATATATGGAAACAATTTTATGTTTACTGTAAGCTTTTTAGGCAAATATTATGCAAGTATAAATCATGTAGAATATCTGCATGAATATAATTACACTTAATAGTTAACTAAAGATGATCATCCCATAAGAAAACCGAAAAAACTAATAGGGAATTAATTAAAATGAATGTTTAAAAGAATATGCAGATTAGCTAGATCTTTTGCTAGTGAATGCAATTCCAGGACCCATATGTAAAAAAAAAATTGTATTTTCTTTTTAAATAAATAAAAAAAAAGAGGGTTTTTAATATGAATATCAATACACACAAAAGAAAAACGAATTTATAGGAGTATAGACTATATATATATATATATATATATATATATATATATATATATATATATATATATACTTGTTTATTGTTATATAAACATGCTCACATCCCGCTGCTACAAATAGCCACTTGTTTCAATCAAACAACAGATATCATCAGGCAGCGACTTGACTATTCAAAAGTTCAATGAATAAACGTTATTCATTGAACTTTTGAATAGTCAAGTCGCTGCCTGATGATATCTGTTGTTTGATTGAAACAAGTGGCTATTTGTAGCAGCGGGATGTGAGCATGTTTATATAACAATAAACAATTATTATCAGCTCTTTTTATTGAGCACTATCTAACAACCTCGTTGAATTCATTAGTCCATTACTTTTGAATATAAAAAAACCCGAGTATATATATATATATATATATATATATATATATATATATATATATATATATATAGAGAGAGAGAGAGAGAGAGATTTTATATATTTATATATATATTATATAGATATTTTATATATTTTAAAAAACTATTTTATATATATATATATTTGTCTTTACATAAGCAGTAGTTTGTTGCTACACAGTCATGAGCATGTTTCGGTCTACCAGTATTTATCAACTAGAGACCTCATCAGTTATTTCCGAAAACGGAATTCAAAATGAAGAGCGAAAATTAATTCTCAGCAAAAGAAGGCTTTTTTTTTTGTTCTGAATGTGAAGATTCACGGAGAACCGGGTTGAATTGGGTGTGAATTTGTTAGTTTATTCATTTTAGTATTTGTTTATTTACTTATTTAAAACCTAGAGCTATACAGATGTTATCTTTAACAGGCGAGAGGCTCCCGTTTCTGTCTGAGACCATCCAGGGTCAATGTGTCATAAAATTCCCTTTTATTTCCTTCCCTCCTCCCCTCTCCCCTCTTTCCTTTTTTTTTTCTTAAGTTTATATTTTAATATAACATGTTTTATATCTGAGAAGAGATTAGGAATTTGTCCGAGTCTGTTGAATGTTGTTTGGGCTTCCAGTGAACGGTTGAAGGGAGGGAAGGGGGTTAGAGGTGTGGATAGGAGACAGAAAGGAAGGAAGGAAGGTGGTAGGGGGAGATAGAATAAGAAAAGGAAAGGAAAAGAGAAGGTGGTATCATTCAATAGCTTTGTTTTATCTTACTTAAACAAAATCGGTTTCTTATTTGACCTCCCAAATCTTAATTCTTATTTCGTTTGTTCATTTAATGTTGATTCTTTAATTTGTGTATTAGTAAATTTATTAAAGACTTTTCATAATTATGGTAATGCAAAAACTCAGAATATATGTTATTTCTAAACTTATGATGTTTAAATGTAGTCTTTTTTTTTTTTTTTGCATGGTTGCACTCAGGAAAAGTGTAGTTTTGGACTTCGTGAATGTTGGACTTTAGGATGTTAGGATGTGTAGGTCACCTACTGTAGGTGTTCAGCTGTCGGATATTGCATATGGGTCGTGTTAGAGTTGAATTAATTGGGGAGTGGTTCGCAGGTGAGAGAGTAGATGCGATTTGTAAAAATAAAACAAAAAAAAAAACTTCTTTTGCTGAGAATTAATTTTCGCTCTTCATTTTGAATTCCGTTTTCGGAAATAACTGATGAGGTCTCTAGTTGATAAATACTGGTAGACCGAAACATGCTCATGACTGTGTAGCAACAAACTACTGCTTATGTAAAGACAAATGCAACCTGCTCTACTTCTGTATTGAGCACTCTCGTATGAACCTCGTTATATTTCACTGGTTAACCTACCTTTGGAAAAAAAAAAAAATATATATATATTAAAAAACTACTATTTAACTACATGTTATTATATATATATTTTATATATATATATATATATATATATATATATATATATATATATATATATATATATATATATATATATATATAGATATTATATATATATATATATATAGATAGATATTTTATATATATATATAGATATTTTATATATATATATATAATATATATATAGATATTTTATATATATATATATTATATACATAGATAGTGGATGAAATGCGGCATATTCAGTGTAGCTTAATCGCTATATATATTTTATAACTTACTATATTATATATAGAGAGATATTTTATATATATATATATTATATATAGATATTTTACATATATTATACAGGGTGATCCATAAAAAACGGGCCCCAGCTCTAATTAGGCCCTGTTTCTTAGTGTTTTGTCTGAATTAAATGAAACTTTAGTCATAACTAGTTTATTATATATATATATATATATATATATATATATATATATATATATATATATATATATATAGAGAGAGAGAGAGAGAGAGAGAGATATTTTATATATATATAGATATTTTATATATATATAGAGAGAGATATTTTATATATATATATATATATAGATATTTTATATATATTATATATAGATATTTTATATATATTATATATAGATATTTTATATATATTATATATATAGATATTTTATATATATTATATATAGAGATATTTTATATATTATATATAGAGATATTTTATATATATATATTTTATATACATATTATATATATAAAGAGAGATATCTTATATATATTATATATATATATATATATTTTATATATATCACATAGATATATATATATATATCATATATATATATCATATATATATCTATTATATATATATCATATATATAGAGAGATATATATATTTTATATATTATATATATATTATATATATATATATAGATATTTTATATATATATATATATATATATATATATATAGAGAGAGAGAGAGAGAGAGAGAGAGATTTTATATATATAAATATTATATATAATTTATATATATAATATATATATATCTATGTAATATATATATAATATCCATGTTATATATGTAATATCTATGTTATATATATATATATAATATCTATATATAAAATATATATAGTATCTATATGAAATATATATATCCATATAAAATGTATATAATATCTATATAAAATGTATATAATATCTATATAAAATATATATAATATCTATATAAAATATATATATCTATATAAAATATATATATAATATCTATATTCAATATATATATAATATCTATATAATGTATATGTATAATATCTATATAAATTATATATATATAATATCTATATAAAATATGTATATCATATCTATATAATATATATATATATATCATATCTATATAAAATACATATATATATATTCTATCTATATAAAATATATCTATATATAATATCTATATAAAAAATATATATTCAAGACGAAATGAGTAGGTATAAATATAATAAGGAAAAACATCATATAAACATAGGTTATAGAAGTTTTTTATACCATGGCATTTCAAAGCAAATGCTTCTTATTAGAAGAGGAAAAAATAACTAGATTCCTGAGGTGATATTGCATATTTATACACCGAACGTTACAGCATGGATTTTTGGACTTTAATCCTTTTGACTTCCTCACTCCCTGCCACTTCTATCTGAATACTGCTAAACCGACACCTCAAGGATTTACTTCATCAACGTTATTCCCTCAGCTTCATTATTAACATCTGCTTTAAGAATATGACTATCTGCACCCAGATATAGACATGCTACTATAGGACTTGTTATATGGTTCTTATTTTCTGCCTCTGAGTATTAAGATTTCTATCTGTTTTCTATAACTTCTATGTCTACATTTTTTCCTATTTTTCAGTTGTATTTCATATATTTATTTTGTTATATTATCTTTCCTTATTATCTCCACATTCTTTTGCACCTTCTCCATATTCTATATGTCTGTCTCTTTTAACCCTCCCAAACATACTACATATATTCGTCCTCCAATATTAACTTTTCCTCCGCTACTCCTTATGATCTTCCACCCCATGTTTTTGAGCAATAAATTTATTTTCCCTGTGTTACATGCGAGAGAATGTCTAGGGGTAGACAAGTTTTTGGTTAAACTAGCTTTTTTTGCGGTGTAATAACTGAGTTTGAAAAATAACAATATATTACTTTCGTCAGAATATAAGATCAGAAAATCAGTATTTACCAAGAGTCCGGTTCTTTGTAAGGGAGTTTGCAATAGGTTTGTATCTGGAAATTCCTTACGACTGGATTTTATCTCAATGAATTGGCAGGAGTCATAAGTAGTTGAAAGGTCACCCCCAACTTATCGTTCCTTCTCAGAGCTGATTTAATAACTGAAGTTATGACGCTATTAGCGTCTATTTATAATCATTGGAATCTTCTGGAATTTCCAAAATGGAACACCACGACTTTGGACCTTTTTGAGCCCTCGAAAAAAAGAACTCTTTTCTTTTCTATTTTTAGATCTCTTCAGAAACACTTAAACAGAATCTTTTTTATTTTCTAATTGTAATATAATGTATGTCAATAGTAAAAGTTGGATAGCAATTCTTCCCTCTTTGTCAGAAACATCACTCATGGAATGTGAGGACTAAAGGACAAAATAAGTGATGTGCTCCAATATTGCTGAGAAATAAACTCAAGCTCCATTTTAATTCAAAGCTTATTTTCATTTTTTTTATTCATTGTAAAATTCTAAAATCTTTTAAAAATAAAAATAATTTCTTATTTAAAAAATAATTGCAAGTTTAATATTCTTTAAATAAATGAAACAAATGTCACTTTTTTATGATGTATATTAAAATTAAATTCCAACAATTAGATGTATATTAAAATTAAATTACAACAATTAGATGTATATTAAAATTAAATTTCAACAATTAGATGTATATTAAAATTAAATTTCAACAATTAGATGCATATTAAAATTAAAGTTCAACAATTAGATGTATATTAAAATTAAAGTTCAACAATTAGATGCATATTAAAATTAAAGTTCAACAATTAGATGTATATTAAAATTAAAGTTCAACAATTAGATGCATATTAAAATTAAATTTCAACAATTAGATGTATATTAAAATTAAATTTCAACAATTAGATGTATATTAAAATTAAAGTTCAACAATTAGATGCATATTAAAATTAAAGTTCAACAATTAGATGTATATTAAAATTAAAGTTCAACAACTAGATGTATATTAAAATTAAAGTTCAACAATTAGATGTATATTAAAATTAAATTTCAACAATTAGATTTATATTAAAATTAAATTTCAACAATTAGATGTATATTAAAATTAAAGTTCAACAATTAGATGCATATTAAAATTAAAGTTCAACAATTAGATGCATATTAAAATTAAAGTTCAATAATTAGATGTATATTAAAATTAAAGTTCAATAATTAGATGTATATTAAAATGAAAGTTCAATAATTAGATGTATATTAAAATTAAAGTTCAAGAATTAGATGTATATTAAAATTAAAGTTCAACAATTAGATGTATATTAAAATGAAAGTTCAATAATTAGATGTATATTAAAATGAAAGTTCAATAATTAGATGTATATTAAAATTAAATTTCAATTAAACATTGCAAAGAATAGATTTTTAAAGTGGAAGTCGATTTGGAAACAATTCATTCCACAGTATCCTTCACATTGAAATGGTTACCCAGAACATAGAGAAAAGTATTTTTATTTATTCATTTGCAACCTATATATCATATTTATTTATATATACAAATAAATACACCATGGTCTTTATTATATAATAAAGAATTGAAAGTCATTGCAATTAAAGATTGTGCACCCCATGGTGCAACCACACTTAGAAGTTGAATCATCAGTGTGAAAACTCAATCTTGCTCAGAACATTAAATGTCACAAAACCATTCAGAGAAGTGCATTTTATTCGTAGTTTCGTGTTAGGGGTGTCAAAAATTCCTACAAAAATTCTGATACACCTAGTGAAGCATCTGCAGAACAGATACTACACTTTGAGGTATTTATTTGCTCCCCCACTGAGCAAATTAGGCACATGGCCGATTTTTAATGTGAGGGTGAAGGGGAAATGGGGACCAACTCCCCGGGGAGTAGTGTAGCTGGATAGTGACAATTGGTATGAAGGGTTGCCCCTAAATTGACCAAGGCCTTATCTGTGGGGTCGCCCCTGTAATGATATCGCCTTTCGTTTCAGCTATTTTTATATGGACCCTTTCATCTCGGTTTCCTGATCCAACTTTTGTATGCACTCACGCATGCACATAGCAATCGATCAATAAAGCGGGCGCCATTATTCAGTTCCTTTCTTACAACCAAACACACGTGTTCCTGTCTTATTATTACACATACATGCTTAACACGGCATGACATGGTGGCAAGCGGTATTATCAAACAACACACAATCTTATAACGTCACAGACAGTAGAAAAAAAACGAAAAAAAAAAAACGATTATTTTTAATTTCTCGCACGCTGAACAAATTTTTTTTTTTTCTAATTTCTAATCTCCCAAATTGTCTGTACCTTTTTTCATCACACTTTCTTATCATCATGGCCACAATTTCATTACAAGTCCCTAGTTTTGATTGGAGCTCGACATGTATCGCCGAATCATTCAAACTATTCCGACAACAAATGGAACTTTACTTCACCGTCAAAGTGACAAAACACGAGGATAAAGTCCCTCTAATACTTCTCGCGACTGGCGAAGAAGGTTTACACCGGTATAATAGTTGGTCAATGTCAGATGACGATCGCAAGGATCCACAAATAATATTTGCTGCATTTTTGGAGCAGCTAGAACCGGCAACAAATCACCGCATTTGTAGACTGGAACTCGGAAAATATCAGCAGAGACCAAATGAAACAACAGACATCTTCATCAACAGATGTCGACTATTGGCAAAGAAATGTGATTTTAGTGCCGACGAATTAAACGAACGCCTCGTCGAGTTACTAATTGCCAGCACACCTATATCCGAACTGCAAAAGGAACTGTTAAACAAATCGAAGGGTTACAGAATCGAGGAAGCCGTTAGATTAGCCCGTTCACACGAGGCTTCAGCAGTTTATGTCAACCAGCTCCACCAGTTACAGGAATCACCACAGATAGCCGCAATAAGCCATTGGTACACACCAGTGGCAAGGGATTGACCGAAAACGCGGCCAAACCTGCAAAAATTGTGGACGCAGTCACCGTTTTGGCAAAGAACACTGCCCTGCCAAAAATGATATATGCCACACATGTGGCAAAACAGGTCACTGGGCTACAGTTTGCATCTCAGGGAAGCACAAAACCAAGAGACTACAAGGAAGGCCCTGGCATAACAGTCATAACCAACAACGGGAGTTTGACAAGAAAATAAACAGCGTTGCCAAACACGACGACCAAGCCATGACTGACACAGGCACGGCAATGGAGAACCTCACATTTAGCTCCATCACAACCAACAACGGAAAGCCAGCAAACATGGAAGATCCGCGAAATGAGGCATTTGTTGATATAAGCATCAAGATAAAGGACCACCCAGGCACTCATACCTTCAAGCTGAAAGTAGATACAGGAGCACAAGCAAATACATTGCCTATCCACATATTCCGCAACATGTACCCTAGCAGTATAGATGAAGCTGGAAACCCAATGCCCGGATCACTCACCTCAACACAATGTATGTTAACAGCCTACAACAATACTAGGATAAACTGTTATGGCACCACAACTTTTAGGTGCAAGTATAAAAACTCCCCATGGCTGGATACCCAATTCTATGTGGTTGATGTACTAGGAGCAGCCATATTGGGCATGCCAACATCTGTGGCTCTTAGGGTAGTGACAATGAACTGTGCCATCTCAGCCCAACACCAACCCATCAATAGTGTAGCTGACCTAATGCACATATACCCTAAGAGATTTGACCGTATTGGTGAATTTCAGAACACCCACAAGCTTGTTGTCAAGCCCAATGTACCATGCCACATAGACCCACCGAGAAGGACACCTATAGCCATGCGCGAAAAAATCAAATTGGAACTCGACAAGATGGAATTGCAAGGAGTCATTCGCCGCATCAACGAACCTACAAACTGGGTAAGCTCTCTCACTTATGCCACCAAACATGACAACACAATTAGGGTTTGCTTAGACCCACGAGCGCTAAACAAAGCTCTCATACGGCCATACCACCAAATTCCAACAGTCGAGGAGCTCAACCACCGATTTGCAGGAGGAAAATTCTTCTCAAAGTTGGACGCTAAGTCTGGGTACTGGTCTATAAAGCTCGACCCTGAAAGTCAGCCACTAACAACTCTCCAAACACCATTTGGAAGATATTGTTTTGAACGACTGCCATTCGGTTTGTGTGTCAGTCAGGACATCTACCAACTCGAGATGTGCACTGGTGCTTGTGGTATAGCTGACGATATCACCATATATGGCTTGACAGAGCAGGAACATGACGAAAACCTAAGACGTTTCATGGAGGTCGCTACCGAAGAAGGCCTTACTTTGAACTCGGAGAAGTGCAAGATCAAATGCCGTGAAATATCTTTTTTTGGAAACCTGTACACACACACCGGACTAAAACCAGACCCGGCGAAGGTACGTGACCTACAGAAAATAACTGAACCACATAACAAGACGGAACTACAACAATTCTTGGGTATGATGACATACCTGTCTCGTTTTGTCAAGGACTTCAGTTCCAAGACAGCAGTGTTGCGTGGCCTATCACGCAAGGATTCTGCTTTCCAGTGGGAACCACACCATCAGGAAGCTTTCAAAAAGATAAAAAGTGAAGTATCTGAAACATCCCTGCTAAAAAACCGATATACATGCACTGTGATGCGAGTTTACATGGAATCGGTGCAGCTTTGCTACAACCAGATGAGGATTGCAATATATCGCCGGTCACCTATGCAAGCAAGAGCCTCACACAGACAGAACAGAGATACGCATGTATCGAACGTGAGCTACTGGTAATCGTATTTGGTACACAGAGGTTCCACACATACCTCTATGGCCACCATTTCCAAGTCTCACTGACCACAAACCCCTCACTATGATCATCAACAAACCGCTCACCTCAGCCCCGGCACGTCTGTGAAAGAATGCTAATAAAACTCCAAGGATACAACTTCAGGTTCACATATAACAAGGGATCTGACAACCTCTTGGCTGATGGATTATCGCGCCTACCACCACCTTGTAATGCGGACCCTATCGAACTTGATGTCCGGGTTGATACAGTTCGTTTTTCCACTAATTACATCGAACAGCTAAGACAGTGTACGACAGCGGATCCTCTGCTTAATCAGCTGAGAGAGACCATCATCACGGGATGGCCAGAGACAATCAAGCAGCTGCTCACTGACATTAGAGTGTTCTGGGGCCTAAGAGATCAGCTCTCAATTGATGATGGTCTTATCCTCAAAGGACAACAAATCGTCATCCCCCAGACACTACAAAAAGACATATTAGAACAACTACATGCTGCTCATTTAGGACAAAAGAAAACAAAACTCCTTGCCAAGGACACTGTTCATTGGGTAAACATAAACAAAGACATTGAACAGTTCACAAAGTCATGCAGTATCTGTCAACAGCATCAGCCCTCCCAAATGCAAGAGCCGCTAATGCAACATGACATCCCAACAAAGCCATGGGACGTAGTTGGCACAGACCTGTTTGATCTCCACGGAAGTCAATGGTTGATCATAGCTGACTATTACTCAAAGTATCCTATAGTCAAACGCCTACCTGGTCATTCACCAAGCAGTGTCATAGTGAACATCACACGCCAAATCGTCTCAGAATTTGGCATACCATCAAAGATAGTCAGCGATAACGGACCACACTTTTTGAGTCATCTCTACCGCGAATTCGCCGAAGAATGGGGCTTCCATCATGAGACCACGTCACCTTGGAGACCACAAGGGAATGGCTTCATAGAACGTCAAATAAGGACTATCAAGAATATTCTCAAGAAAGCCAAACAGTCGGGAACAACTCCTGAGATCGCACTGCTGCACTGGCGCTGCACCCCAGTTTCAAGTGTCATACCAAGCCCTGCACAACTACTCATGAGTAGACGAATCCAATCTCTACTGATCACCAAAATCAGAAACGACAACCATGATCAGGATCAGATATACAGCGCATTCCAACAACGCCAGCAGAACCAAAAGAGGTATTTTGACCGACATGCACTTAAGGAGGATCTACCACCCCTATACCATGGTCAACGGGTAAGGGTACAGAATCCTGTGTCTGGAAGCTGGGACCCAGCGACTGTAGTATCCCAGGTAGATGGTCACCGCTCCTATCTCCTGGAGAATGTCAATGGGCATGTGCTGCGAAGAAACCGACGACACATAAGAGGTATTCCAGTGACGCCTACCCCACAAATGTCGCAAGACCTCCCCAACACAGCTCCACAAAAATGTGCTACGTCTGTGGATCCACTTGTGTGTGCATCCCCAAACATATCAAATGACACTCAAAAATGTACCCGTAGTGATAGGGTGGTACAACCACCATCAAAAATGAACTTGTGATGAGCAAACACTCATAACCTCCCAGCAAGCATCTCATGGGGCAGAATAATCCCCTGCTTCGCTGCAGCTGTTCAGGCAGTCTACCCTGAACCAGTCTCTCCATTTTCTTTGTTTTGTTTTACATGCATAAGTCATCTTTGTTTTCAGAGAAAGGGAGTTGTAATGATATCGCCTTTCA
Source organism: Euprymna scolopes (assembly GCF_053919585.1). Classification (NCBI taxonomy): domain Eukaryota; kingdom Metazoa; phylum Mollusca; class Cephalopoda; order Sepiida; family Sepiolidae; genus Euprymna; species Euprymna scolopes. The sequence goes on along the minus strand of NC_136495.1, from coordinate 46,329,585 downwards.
TTACAGCTATTTTTATATCGACTCTTTCATCTCGGTTTCCTGATCCAACTTTTGTATGCACTCACGCATACACACAGCAATCGATCAATAAAGCGGGCGCCATTATTCAGTTCCTTTCTTACAACCAAACACACGTGTTCCTGTCTTATTATTACACATACATGCTTAACACGGCATGACAGCCCCCACATAGGGTCTTTGCTTGCAGTATCTGCCGGAACAGATACTACACTTTGAGGTATTTATTTGCTCCCCCACTGAGCAAATTAGGCACAAGGCCGATTTTTAAAGTGAGGAATGAAGGGGAAATGGGGACCAACTCCCCGGGGAGTAGGGGAGCTGGATAGTGACAATTGGTATGAAGGGTTGCCCCTACATTGACCAAGGTCTTATATGTAGGGTTTCCCCCACATATGGTCTTTGCTTGTAGTATCTGCCAGAACAGATACTACACTTTGATCTTTACTTGAAGGCCAAGAACAATATATATATATATATATATTCATGCGAAAATTTGGGACATTGAAATAAACGCGCAACTCTAAGGAATTGTACCTTTTTTTTTTTAATTAAATGTTACGGTTTTCAACCTAAAAAAAAAAAAAAGAAATCGGCCAATTTTCTTAAAAAATCAGCTCCAAAAAGAATATTCAATTTAATTATCATTAAACAAGATGATTGAACTCAAAACTTTTCACTTTAGTTATTATACAAAGCCACGATTTTTACAATATGTATTTAAAAAAAATGCAGGTATTTTTTAATTTTTTTACTTTCTTTCCATCTCAACACTCCCCTTTAAAATTACAACTTTTACTGATAATTAAAATAAAAAAGATCTATTTAAAAAAATGAATAATAATAAATATGAGAAAAACGCTGATTTCGGACTATTTTAGAACAATTGATAAAAAAAAGAAAAAGAAAAAAGTAATCTAAGGGAAATAACTTTAGGTTTATTATTTAACACAGAGTTATATCCCTTACGTCGTTCGCGCTTCAAAGTATCACTATATTAATTTTTGTGAAATGACATCATATTTCTCAAGAATTGTTTTAAATCTCAAACCTTGAGAATTATTTTAGTTCGATAAGATATGTTCATTTCTATTTAAGGGTGGCAAAATAAGGGAGATAACTTATCTAAGCTTATTTTTGGATGTTTTTTTTTTTTTTTCAACTATTGATTTTAACGAAAATATTTTTCTGTTAAAAAACAATAAAACAAAAAAAGATTTATAATCACCAGTGTTATTGTTAGTTTATAGTTATATAATCTCTGACTTTTATAATAGAGAGAGTGACAGAAACATGGTGGTAGGGTGATAGATACTGTATGAAATAAAAACGTGGGTGGGGTAAAATAACATACAGTTCAACATGGAGAGATTCATAGTAAGAGATTGGTCATTTGGTGAGTTAATTGCAAATTACGACCAGATGTTATTTTGTTGCTTTTATTATCCCTCTTTTTCTTAAAGTTGGACTTAAGAAAAATGAACAAAAATTTGGCAAGAGATAGATAGGTTATTTGGAAGTCAGTTTCTAAAAGCTGCCTAACACATGCCAGCATGTCAAATGGATATTAAATCTCTGCGGCTGCTGATGATGATGAAAATGGAAACAACCCCTCCCCCAACCATATATATTCTGGAATTACATCACTCAATACTCTGGAATTACATCACTCAATATTCTGGAATTACATCACTCAATACTCTGGTATTACATTACTCAATATTCTGGAATTACATCACTCAATATTCTGGAATTACATCACTCAATATTCTGGAATTACATCACTCAATATTCTGGAATTACATTACTCAGTTTACTTGGATAAATATATTTTATTGTGATCAAAGAGGGTAGAAGAACATTATTGTAGGGTTTGCGCTTATGTGGGACATCCATTAAAAAAATATATGTTTTTTTATTTTATTTTATTTTATTTATAACCTGACAATTATAATCATAGAAATGAAAAAAAAAAAAGAAGAATGGAAATATTAATTAGGGGTTTAAGACTTGACACAGGAGTACACAGGGGTCATGTTAATTCTTGAAGAAACCCCAGATATGCATTGGCATGGTTAAAGAATATTAAATTTGGCAAAAATTGTTCCAATAAATGTCACTCTCCTTACAACCCCCCACCCCCATCCACCAATGCTGAGTCATATTCCAAAAATTGATTTGCATAAAATGTAAAATGTAAGCATAAATAGATAATATGATATTATGGGATGGTTAAAAAAGATATGGAGTTTGAGTTTCTCATTCAATCTTGGACAACACTGGGTCTTCCTGCTTGCATATATGTATGTAATCATTTATGACAGATACCAGTTACAAATGCGTTTCTGGAAATTGGTAAAACTGTAGCAAAATGTTAAAACTAAGTACACTTTATTATTTTTTATTGTTCTCATGAGTCCAGATGATTATCTGATAGACCCTTCGTGTCACAGGTCATCTAGATAAAGTATCGTTCTTCCTCTCCTCTCTCTCTAATTTGGTGGGTAACTTCATTTTGTGATGCCATCCATTGTGCACAGTTATACTTAATCTTTGTTTTCAACCTCAAAAAAAAAAAAAAAAAAAGATAAAGTATTAAGTTAAATTCATGGCACTCTTCTGAAGGTTGAAGGTTCAATTCTTAGTGCAGGCGATACTCAAGATACAATTGTGAATTACTCAGGACTTGGTCATGGCTGACGGAAGGAGAACATCTTACTTCATGGATTTTATTCAAAATATCGTGCAGATTCCTGAGTTTGAGAGAAAGATTCTCAAGTTCAACAAGATACACCTGAAGAAGGTCAAAGGTTACATCAACTGAAACGTTGTCAAAATAAGACTCAAGATGAGAACAGTAGTTTGAATCATCGAAATAATCCAAAAATATAATGGTTTATCTTTATTGTTTGTGGCGAATGAGTAAAGTCAGTGACACTCATGAGTGGTGGAGAGTGCACAGGGGTTGAGTTTTCGAATTTGCTAAAAAAAAATTTTTTATTTTAATCTTAAAGGTGATTAATATAACATCTTGAATACACACGAATTATTAATTTTCACACCATTCCAGGATTCGCTTACGCTCTTAATGAAACAACATCATTTACGAGATGCAGCTTCTAGTTATGTATTGTTTATTTGGTGAACAGGAGTATTTCCTATGCTAAATCTTTAGGTGTCCATTCTGGAATTTGTTTACGCCTAACTGAAATGATTGATTTTAAACAAATTTCGTCTAAATTAACACAAAACTTCAACGTGCAGAATTGACCAGTTTTCCGAAATTTATATTAACATAATTCTAGACCAATTACCGCAATAGACTTTGATGTATTTCCAAGCGATCAAAGATCTTTTTACACTTGGTGACCCCTTCCGAGGAGAATAAATATTTATTCTTTCAAGACGTCTTGTTATTTGAAGTTTTTCCCAGAATCTTTCTATCACACCTCGAAAGGTCTCTGATCCATTCCAAGTGCTTTTCTTTTTTATTATTATTTTTATTATTAAGAAGGGTGACCTTTTACGTATCCTTATTGATTTTCGTTGATGAACATTCATTTTTTTTTTTTCATGTTCATTTTTTTCTTTTCTTTTTTATTTTTTCATTATTATCAAATTAGAATCTTTATTGGCGTGTTGATTTTCATATATCTCCCGTTACGTTTCTTTTAATGTTTTTTTTTTTTAATCTGTTGCCAAGATCGCTGGAAAAATGTCTGGATGATTTTACCGCCCCAGTAGGTATCTTACTGCTGATGCAATTCTCTACCTGTATAAAAACCAAGTATGTCCTAAAATGGAATACTGTTGCTGCATTTGAGCAGGAGCTGCTTGGCACATACTTTCTTGACTTTATTGGGTTCAAAACCGGCTTTGAAAACTAGGTGATGCCCTTTTCTCTTTGCAACCTCATTCACACAGAAGAAACATTGCAAGCCTGTCTCTGTTCTATCGTTATTTTCATGGCAAGTGCTCCAATCTATGGTCCTCCCCCCTTGCCAAACTTTCACAAAAAAAAACACTCAACTAGCTACAAGCACTATCAACAATTCCCCCTCTTTATCTGTGCCTAAATCTAAATGTAGATTCCATGAATAAAGCTTCTTTCCTAGAACTGCCCGCCTATGGAACACTGTTCCTCTGGCCTGCTTCCCAGCTAATTACAATATGGTAGCCTTCAAGTCCAATGTAAACAAGTTCCTGTAGAGTCACCCCCTTAAATAATCCAAATTCTACCTAATCTACATCATTAACGAATACTACACTACCACCTTATATATATATATATATATATATATATATATATATATATATATATATATATATATATATTAACCCTTATCCTCGAGTGGCCTTTGGGTCTGACTATGTTTGGTGATTCCTTTGTGTAAAAAAAAAAAGTTAGAACCCAACAAATATCGTTGGATTGTAGAAAAAATTTTGAATTCTATAAGCGATTCCATGGGTGGCATTTTTTAGATCACCCTATATTATCAGTAAACATTATGGTTTTTATTATATAATATTTGAGTTCCATTTCCTTTTTTTACATAATATGGGTCAGAGGTGGAGATTGTGGTAAATGATAAATTCTTAAAGTTCACGAAGCATAGCAAGAAAATCGCTTTTGTAATTTTCTTGCCAAGATGGCCGCTAACATTAAATTGGAAACAAAGTAAAGAATTTGTTTAAAAGGTATTTTGTATGCATAGAAATTTTACGTTATTGTAAAGATAATATTATCTTTTGTGCTTAGATTACTCACATTTTTATACAATTATTCATGCGTTACAAAATAGAAAAGAAAAAAAAAAGTTTGTGCAACCAGATTCTTTACATCCTTTGTCAAAATCTAGGCTTTCCACCCAGGCGGTCTATAGTATTTTAGATTTTTTGTTATGACTAATATACAAATGTGCAGAAGCTTCCCAAATTGTTTTTCTGCTTTCATTTGTCATTTTTTTTTTAAATTGTTTTAATTAAAAAAAATTATTGTTTTATAATCATTAAAATTTTCTTTAATTTAATTTTTTTTTATTAAAAAGTTACTATTTTCATATTTTTATTTTTTTAGTTTATTTTCACCCCAAACAAGGCACAGTGACACTTTGATATAGGGGGCTACTATCAGGGACATAAGTTGCAAGGATACTATGTAGGGAGTTGAGCAGCAAGATGTCTGTCCACATTACACTTGAACTTCTGCATGGCAGTACAGTTGGGGAAGCAGGAATCCAGAAGAGAATTCCAGAGTCTAGCAGTTCTGAGAAAGAAACTATTAGAGTAGAAGGTTTTCTTACATCAAGTATCTCTACTGTATAGGGGTGGGACTTTGCTGCTTGTTGGGTTTGACGAGGGTATTTATGTCGAGTGGGTACAAGAACTTGTAGTTCGTTGGAGCATCCACCATTAAAATACTTGTAGAACAGGCAGAGGGATGCAAGCCTAGATGACAGTTCAGGATCTATCAGGTTGGCGACTCTCTTTTGAACCCTGTTCAGGAGTGAGAGACCAGATGCAACAATCCAAATGTGACATCAATACTCCATACATAGGCGAATGATGGCCTTAGAGAGGTACAGGATACTGTCAGGAGTAAGTAACTTTCTAGCACAGTAGAGAGAGCTCACTTTCTTTGCAGCAGCCTTGGCAATGCCCTCTGTGTATTTGTTCCAACTCATTTCCCTGTGAATGTTAAGCTGAGGAGTTTGAACGAAGTATTTCAGGTAATGTATTATTAGCCAGAAATATTGGTGGTTGAGAAGGTTTCTTGTAATTATTGGAGGAAACAAGCTTAGTCTTGGCAGTGTTGAATGTGACCATCCATTTTTGTCCTCATTCCACTATGGATTGGAGGTTTTCCTCTAGTGTTTCTGCCATTGCCTAAGATATGTGTTCATTCGTTCTCCCCTCATGTCTGTTATAGATCATGGTATCATCAGCAAATATACCCATCTCAGAGACAATTTTATCAGGGAGGTCATTTATGAATATTAGAAATAGTAAACGTCCAAGGATCGACCCTTGAGGTACACCCGCATTTATATCATATTGTTTAGATGTATAACCATCAAGGACAACCCTGATTCTTCTCTTATTTAAGAAGGATTTAATTATGTCAAGTATTTATCTAATGATACTGTATGATCTGATTTTCCTGAGAAGACCATCGTGCCACACTCTGTCAAAAGCTTTAGATATATCTAGGGCTACTGCCCTACCCTCCCCTGCTTTGTCCAGTGTATGGAATATACATTCGGAGACTACAGTTAGGATATCTGCAGTGAAATGGGCTTGCTTAAATCCATATTGTTGGTCGGTCAGAAATTTAGCAACCATAAGGCGATGGACTAGAGCTTGATTAATTATGGACTCAAATATTTTACTGAAAAGAGGGAGGAGGATAATAGGGCGATAATTTAATGGGTCAGTTCTTTTGCCAGAATTCTTGTAAACTGGAACCACAGAAGCAGTTTTCCAGCAGTCAGTAAAACAAGATTTGTTAAGGTATTTGTTGTAAAGTTTGGAGAGAACTGGAGCAATCTTAGCAGAGCATTTTTTTAATAGTACACCCGGGATGAGATTGGGTTCATATACTTTTGAAGTGTCTAGATTTTTTATGATATCATGCACCTGAGAAGGGGGGATTTTCAGATTATCTAGTATGGTGTCAGTCCGCAAAGGAAAATCAGGAAGGGAGTAGTTTGCTGGATCTAATGTGGAGTTTGAGGCAAACCGATTGGCAAGCTTGTTAGCCTTCTTAGTTGCAGTGCAAACAACTTCATGATTGTTGGATAGTGAAGGAATTATTGATTATCCATTATTTACTACACTGTTGTAAATTTTCCAGAAATCTCAAGTTCCTAAGCTGTATCGTCTGAAGAGATCTCTAGAAACAGGTAACTAGCTGACCGAAACATGCTCATGACTGTGTAGCAAGATATTACTGCTTATGTAAATAATTTTTTTTGATGTTTCACAGCTCATCAGTACGGCTAGACAGGCAACTGCCTTGGTTTGAGCAATGAGGACCCAATCGGCAGTTTTCCCTAAGGTGATGCATCGTTTTTACCTCTCAGGGAAAACTGCTGATTGAATCCTCATTGCTCAAACCAAGACCTTCAGGAGGAAACAGCACCGCCATGCGATGGGTTAATTTCTATTACGATAAGATATGATGATGATGACCTAACTAATATATTCTGGTGAACCAAGTGCAAAAGAGATCCAGACAATTGCACTTAAGGAAACAGCGAGGATACTAAAAAGAGCTCTCGGTTGGTTTCAATAAGAAGCGTTAGTTAGGTAGGACTTCAGGTTCTTCTTCATTAAGCTCTGTGGCACCTATGATAACTGGTATGATTGATATCTCCCTAAGATTCCAGTTTCTGTATCGTTATTTTCATGGAAAGTGTTCAACTGAGCTTCAATCTATGGTCCCCCCTCGCCAAACTTTCACAAGAAACACTCGTCTAGCTGTAAACACTATCAATAATTTCCCCCACTCTTTATCTGTCCCTAAACCTAAACGTAGATTCCATGAACAAAGCTTCTTTCTTAGAACTGCACGCCTGTGGAATTGTCTTCCGTTTTCCTGCTTTCCGGCTGACTACAATATGGTTTTGTTCAAGTCTAAAGTAAATAAGTTCTTGATGAGCCGTTCCATATAAGTTATTAAATTTACCAAATTTTCATTACTAATGATTACTATATTGACCAACTTCTACTGTACACTCTTTAACCCTTATCCTTGAGTGGTCTCTGGGCCTTGATAATGTGGTGATGCCTTTGTAAAAAAAAAAAAAAAAAAAAAAAAAAGTTTCTTTCCATATCATACATGAGACCTTGATATTTGGTCTGTTTCTTTCTTTCGGCTCTGTTCAGACCGCCATCATTCAATCAAGGTTGCAACTGTCTCTGACTTATTCCATATAACTATGTCAGGTTTCACAGCAGTTGTCCCGGTGTTAAATGAGATCCGGTTAAAAAGAACCGATTAAAACAGTATTTAATGACTAACAAGAAAGGCAAATTATTCGACAAGGAGTACAAATAAAACAAGAAAACCCTTATTCCATGGAGTTTCGAAGAGAGCAATTCTTCTCATCAGATCAAGATTTTTATTCTATATTTAAGCTCTATCTCCTTGTTGAATTTATCGAGCTTTCACATCTGGTTTGGATTATTATATAAATATTTCTATAATATCTATATTCGTTTTGGGTTTACATTTTTCTATCTGTAAACCAATTATTACCCTTTCTGTTTATATAATATATGTGTGTGTGTGTGTGTGTGTGTGTGTGTGTGTGTGTGTGTGTGTGTTTGTTTGTAAAGTACAGTTGCCCTTCTCTACACTGGGCAACTATATATGACTACATTCTTACATTTTGTGGTATTCCAAAAGACGTTGGTTCATATTATCTGACCCCATTAAATAAACAAGGTTTCTGAAGTGTTCCAAAACATTTGTTAGGCATCAGTGTTGCATGACGATTTTCCTGAACCCTTTTCTGTGTGCCATCAGAGTTGGATGACATAAGCAACTGTGAATAAAGTTTGTTCACCACCCTCCACCCTCCCTACGACCTTCTCTTTCTTGGCCTGTTAGGTAATGGTTTTGCTTTAGATATATTTTAGAACACTTTTCCTAATGTTGTCATGACAAAATAGGCTGCAGAGGTAAGAGAAGGAGAGAGAGATAGAGAAACAGCGAGAGAGAAAGAGAGAGATAGAGAGTTTGGTATATGAAACAGATTTATTTATGCCTTCATAAACATCTATTCTAACAATTTTAACATTTAATGATCACTATCTATTTCTCATCTCTCTCTCTCTCTCTTTTTCTTTCTCTCATTTGCAGCATATATATATATATATATATATATATATATATATATATATATATATATATATATATATATATATAGTAGCTGTACATACTCAGTGTTGCCAGGTCGAAACAATATACATCATATATGACATCTGCGATGACGTAATACATGATGTCATCTACTATGACGTGATATATGAGAGTTTTTGTGAACAAACAATATAAACATATGACGTCATCATATAATATGTCATATATGACGTATATTGTGAACAAACAAACAGACAGGAATATGGCTTTATTATAATATATATATATATATATATATATATATATATTAAATATATATATATTAAATTTATTTATACAAACATTGATGGCTACATATGTGCATACAAGTTTCTGTAATCACCCACATTGGGGGATTACGTCTTCAGGCCAAGAATTATCGTGGCCTGAAGACGTAATCCCCCAACGCGGGTGATTACAGAAACATGTATGCACATATGTAGCCATCAATGTTTGTATAAATAAATTTAATATACCTGCTCTGTTCACTCATTGAGCACTCTTTGGTAGACACATGTTGTTTCATTGGATGTACTTCTAGGAAACTAAACTCTACTGGCTAAATATATATATATATATATATATATATATATATATATATATATATATATATATATAATAAAATAAAATATGCATCAAGTGTGCTTGAAAGCCAAATCACAATACAATATTGTGAAAATAAACAATATTTTACTTGTTTGAAAAACACCATCCTCAGTATTTTTGTACATCTTGTGTGTTTCTTTTTGTTTTTCTTCTTCTTTCTTGCCATGGTGTAAAATTGGAGAAAGAAGGGTCAGTTAGTAAAGATCCGCGCATTGTCTCTCAGCGGTTTTATTTTGAAATTACAACATAGCATTATGTATTTATATTAAAAATAACAAAACGTTTTTCTATTTATTTAAAAAGAAAATACAACTTTATTATATATGGGTCGTGGAATTGCATTCATCTGCAAAAGATCTAACTAATTTGCATATTCCTTTAAACATTCATTTTAATTAATTGCCTATTAGTTTTTCTTTTCTTATCAGATGATCATCATTAGTTAACTATTATGTGTAATTATGTTCATGCAGATATTGTAGATGACTTATACTTGCATAATATTTGTGTAAAAAGGTTATAGTAACCACAAAACTCTTTTTGTATATATTTATGTATGCATATATATATATATATATATATATATATATATATATATATATATATATATCTGTTTAAAAAATTTTGCCTATCAAACTCCTCTGTCAGTTTTTGGTCTACAAACATGAAACTTAATATATAGGTAATTGGAACCCATATGAAACTTTATATTTGGATTTTAGTGGGGGGAAAATCGGTGGAAAAGTGTTAAAATTAGAAAAAAATGAAATTTGCTAGGTGAAGGTTGAACGACTGCATTACGAATATGCATGCGTAATGTAATAGCTATTGGTTGATGTTTTAATTTTTAGCCTTGCAGCAAACATGTCTTCCTTCATAGGTCAGTCATTAACATCAAAGGAAAAAGTAAATCATAAGCTAAATGTGTTGGCTTTGATTCTAGGTGATGACACTTGAGTCATTCTTTTAAAAACTTTTTAAATCATTACTATATATTGGGTCCAATATAATCTATATAGATATAAAAGGCAAAAGTGACGCGCGTGTTTTTGTATGCCCACGAAAGGCTTCTTCCTGGCGGGGGGGGGGGTGTTCAACCACGTTACTATTTTTTAGAACTTTTTATATACTCCCTAGATTATAATATCTACGATTTGCAAACAGACGTCGTCTCTACATTTATTTTGATCGACTTTTATAAAATTCCCTCTATTCTGTCCTTTCGTGGGTTTGTTCATCTTTTTCGTTTAAATAAACTAATCAAAGCGAAGTAGGCCAACTGGCTTTCCTGCCAGGAACGTCTTGAAAGCAATTATCTTCGATCAATGTGGGGAAAACCCTTCATATCAGACAATTGTTATTAATTTGAGAGTTCTCTCTTTTGGAGGGAGCTGGTTTTCCCAAACATCGTGGGAAAACAAATGCAGTGAGAAGCTTGACTGGCCTCAAGCCAGACATTCATTTCTGCGTGTGTGTGAACTCTTTCACTTAACAAGTCAACTTTTTCATTAACATCAATAAATTTGAACGCTTTCCAATTCCTCTCGCCTCATAGCATAACGGTAAGATCTCAGCTTTTCTTTCACTTTCTTTTCCGCCTTCGCGTCACAGGTTCGAGCCTGCCTGCCTACTAACAATTTTTTTTTTCAAACATCCGGGCAACGCCGGGCAACCCCGCTAGTATAATAATAAATTCGAAATCTGCATTAATCAAGATATCATATTTAAGCATATTTTAGTCAATAATAAATAGAGCTATGTAAATAATAGTTTTATTTACAAAACATCTGGTTACACGTCATGACATGTTTCAACTGGAGCCCATGTAAACCTGACATCATTAGGCTGATAAAAAAAAAAAAAAAAGTAAATACTTGCTTTTTACATATACATATATAAGGAAAAGATACATTCTTGAGAATTCAAAAGAGTCACATGGTTAAATTCAAATAATGCTACATTTGGTAATGGCATATTTTAATTTGAGATTTTTCAACTTTCAAAATGCATTAGACCTTGGCTGTTTATATGGTGCCGTAATCAAGGTAGTAGAAAAAAAAGCTTTTACGCAAAAATATTAGAGAAACCCACTAGCTTTTCTTTATATATTAGATTTGTCTACAACAAATGAAGTTGTAAATATTTGAGAATTTGATGTATAAGCATTTATATTAAAATGATTAAAATGGATAGCGCACTTGTGTTATTACTAACCAGCGGAGACTACCATTGTCAACCAAGGGAAGAGGCTATCAGGCATGTGTATTGAGAGTTGAGGACATGTGTTGCATGGATGATATGTGGATAATACAATGGACGTGTATTGTGAGTCTTAAAAGACATGCTTAGTTCTAATAATCCGCAATGAAAATTAAATTTCAATTTTTTGTCTTATTTTACTTCAGCCAAAGTTTGTAGAAATCAAGGGCACCACTACCTGGGGCTAACACTTGAAAATTATATGACATACATAGATATTCGAATGTTCCATTAAAGTTCTTTATCTCTCAAACACGTAGTAAAGAAATTTAGAACATAATTTCTCTTTCCCCAATTTACCATTTTTATATGTTGTAGTATATCTTTCATTTTAGTCTCTTGGTTACACTGGATTCCAGGACTAGAATTTATCTAGTCTGCTAGAGTATCCAGCTTCGTACTATTACTTAAGGTAACATCACTTGGAGAAGGTGCACCATTCCTTGTAAAAACTATTGTGGGTTAACCATAGAAAGGCGATCTTATTTGGGCAGCGAATACTATGTGATTTTGAATATTTGGGCAGGGTTTACTTCTACGGAAATATATCATCATGCCAAATTGTTCTGACAAATCTCTGCACAGAGAAAACTTAGAAACTCGAATATAATGTCTAATAGACATTCAAATTCTCTATAAAGATGTGTGCAGAACAAGCGCCTTCGATCATATTGTCACGTTGAAAGAATAGATGAGAGTTCTTGGGTTAAATGGTGTAGAGCAGTTGAGGTAGCAGGTTCAGTTTATAGGACCAGATCAAGGAAAACCTGGAAGAAAGTTTCATGACTTGAGAGAAAGAAGGATAAAGACCTATTAAAGATAAGTTAGTTAGGAAGTCAATTTCTTAAAGCCATCCAACACATGCCAGTATATAAAATGAACTGAATATGATGATGATAGCATGTATCTGAATTTTTGAGATAGGATTGATTATTTGTATATTATTTGGATTCTTCAGACTACTGTTCTCATCTTGAGTGTTATTTTGACAGCATTTCAGTTGATGTTGACCTTTTTCAGGTTTTTGTCTGACTTTGGAATCTTTTTGTCGAACTCAGTAATCTTTTTGTCGAACTCAGTAATCTTTTTGCCGAACTCGGGAATCTTTCTGTCAAACTCGGGAATCTTTCTGTCAAACTCGGGAATCTTTCTGTCGAACTCGGGAATCTTTCTGTCGAACTCGGGAATCTTTCTGTCGAACTCGGGAATCTTTCTGTCGAACTCGGGAATCTTTCTGTTGAACTCGGGAATCTTTCTGTCGAACTCGGGAATCTTTCTGTCGAATTCGGGAATCTTTCTGTCGAACTCGGGAATCTTTCTGTCGAACTCGGGAATCTTTCTGTCAAACTTGAGAATCTACATGAAATTTTGAATAGAACCCTCTATTTATTCCATGGAGGTAGCAAGGACTCCATGGTGTCACTACCTCGTAAAATTCAGTTGTAAGTTACACTTTTCTGGAGGTTAAAGGTTCGATCCTCAATGTGGGCAACACTAAAAATACAATTGTAAATTACTTAGGACTTTAACCCAGTAATGGCTGGCAGAACGAAAGCATTGTTATCCTCATGGATTAACTAAAAAGTTCCATTCAGAATTCTGTGCAGATTTTTGAGTTTGGCAGAAAGATTCCTGAGTTCAACAAGATACGCCTGAAGAAGGTTAGAGGTTACATCGAACAAAACATTGTAAAAATAATATTCAAGATGAGAAAAGTACTCTGAAGAATCCAAATGTAATATTACGATGGTGACGACATTCAATATGTAATAACGCAGAAAATGATTGATATGTCTTAATACAAAATGCCCAAACAAGAATTGATTGCATTTACCCACTTTTCCACCATTAAAATTTTTATTTTTTTTTGCTGGCCATTACATCCTGATTTAAATGATTTCACATAGTCTAACAATGCATTTTCTTATGTCTGTTGTGCAAGTTTCAGCTTGAAAGAAACAAATAAATAAACTGTAAAAAAAAAAAAAAAAAAAGAAAATTAAAAAACGTTAAGTTACATCCTGAATTAGAAATTGAATAAATATAATCTCTTAGAAAAAACTAACAGGATCAACAAAAGTTGCCCGGGTTTCTGGAAAATAAAATAAAATAGTTAAAAAAAAAAAAAAAACTGTAACGTCTATCTTACCCCCCCCCCCCAATCAATCAATTATCAATTATATTACGCTTTGAACACACCCCTCACTAATTCCTTTTTAGTATGATTTTATCAAATATTTTCTTGTTTTTATGTTTGTCCAGTGCGAATGTAGACCTCACAATATTATTTCAAACTTGTTAAAAGAAAGAAAAACATCCACGTGGTTCTATGCACTCACTCACCCCATCCCCTAAAGTCCAAGTAATCAATTTGAAACAAGAGAATACACTATAGTGTGGAGCAATAGGCATGTTAGGGGATCTTGTGTAGAGCGTATACATTGAAAAGGGAAAAAGGGTTGTCTAGGGGATTATTAGATAATTATGGTATTTTAAATATGTTAGGGGGGGGCTGCTTTAATAGTAGTGAGCAATAGAGGATGGGATTCGCTTTAGAGAGTAGTTACTATATATTTTGGGATTTCATTGACTAATTAATTAATTAATCAGGGTCCAATGAGAGTGACATCTACAATATAAATCTCACCTGTCTATTTAAATGTATGTATGGAGGATGTTTGTCCTAATGCTATCCCAGAGTCACAAAGTGGTTTTAGGTCTGGCAGAGGAACTATGGATATGATTTTTTCAGCCCGGCAAGTCCAGGAGAAATGCATTGAACAACAGATACCACTGTATCAAGTGTTTGTGGATTTAACCAAAGCATTTGACACTGTTAACAGGGATGCTCTCTTGTTAATCTTAGAGAAAGTAGGGTGACCTCCAACCTTTGTTAGAATATTGAAGGAACTGCACAGGGACATGAAAGCTTGAGTCTCGTTTAACGGAAAATTGTCTGATGAAATCCCAGTTGACAATGGTGTCAAACAAGGTGATATTCCTGCCCTACTCTTTTCTCTATATATTTTGCTGCTCTACTTGCTCATGCGTTTCGAAATGGCGATAGAGGTGTCATGTTAAAGTTTCGAGCCACAGGCTGCATTTTTTA
>NC_136495.1:46307188-46309688 GCF_053919585.1 Euprymna scolopes | reverse complement strand
CAAAACATAACGTCAACCACCGCTGGTATTTTTACATTTCTTATACATATTTATATATATATTTATTTATATATTTATATGTATATATTTATTTATATATATATTCATTTATATATATATATATTTATATATATATATATATATTTATTGGTATATATGTATTTAGTTATATATATATATATATATATATATATTTATATATATATATGTATTTATTCATATATGTATATATATATGTATATATATATGTATGTATATATATATATATATATATATATATAAATATATATATATATATATATATATATATATATATATATATATATATATATATATATATATATATATATTGGGCTGGGCACCATATGTGGGGTTGGCCCCACATATGGTCTTTACTTGAACATTGGTGCCCAGCCCAGCAGGAATGAAACTGATAGCTTCAACTGAATCATGACCATTGCAATAGAGGGACAGAGGGACAAAGCCATAGAAAGAAAATAATTGTTGCCCGTTAATAATAAATCATGCCGAGTCATGAAACAGGTTTTAACTATGACTTACGTGTTTCTTATTACTTATGCATGAATAATTACAACTTTTTTTATTATTTGAACGGAAATACCGTGCACTTAGTAGCTTCCAATTATCATTTTTTTTCTTTAAAATTTGAAAAACATTTTTCTCTAATTTCTAAAATTTTTATTTTGAAAATTCAGACCTTTGCTTCTCTCAGGCAACCTTTTCTGTAAATATGATCTCTATATATTAATAAAACTAACAAAAATGTGCTCCTCCAGTGTTACATTTTTTCTAGTATATGTGACAAACAAACATATACCCCTCTCCAAATAAAGGAGGTAATACCTAGGAGTTTGGTATCATAAACAACGAACATACCCCCTCTCAAAGGAGGAGTTAATGCCTAGGAGGATGTTTTCATAAAAACAGAACGGAGACTGCACTGTCCCCTCTCATCCTCCTAAAAATCAAAACAGGAGGAGGTAATGCCCGGGTGAATGGTCTTATGAAAACAGAAAAGATACTATAGTACCTTCTTTCCTTACAAAAAAAAAAAAAAAAGAGGAGGTAATTTCTAGGAGGATAGTAGCACAACAACAGAACTCTGTGGTCTGCTGGAATGGCAAAATCTATCTGTCAGGCCTTGTTGTTGCTGTTGTTGTTTTACATAAATTATGAAAAAATAATGTTAAAAATAATAAAAGCAAAGAAATTGACACGTTAGCGTAATGAAAATATTTTGAAGATATGCAAAGTCTATACATAATACATCATAAAGAATTGAATCGATATTATACGATATTATCCCATCGACTACTGTACACTCAGTAACTCTTATCCTCGAGTGACTTCTGGGCCTTGATAAGTGGTGAATCCTATGTAAAAAAAAATAAAATAAAATAAATAAAAAATAAAGCCATTATTGTAATCTATGAATGACATAATGAAGATAATGATTCGGAATCCTCAATATAAAAAGCCGAATCTTTCTGTGATCACCAATCAGATTTTTTCTTAACTCAGTATTTACTTCAACAGTGCTCAATACGTAAGTAGAGCTTGGTAATAAGTTTTGAAAATATATTTATGACAATTAAGCTACACAGAAATTTCCGCATTTCATCCTCATGAAGATTTCTAATTGTTTGGGTTTCACAAATTTGACCATCCCGAGTTAAGAAAAATCTTTTGATCTTGGTTTGAGGTAGTTGCCTTTCTAGCCGCACTGATGAGATGTGATACTGCAAAACAGTAATGTATGTGGATAAATATAATGCTCCCTATCTTGGGTTGAGCATATTGGAAAGTGATATACAAACTGCCATTAGCGTATTAAGCGACGCTCTTTGTGTAAACAAATCGAGCGAAGGCATTTGGACGATGTTAAAATATTATTATTTCACTATCCGCACAGCAGCAGCCGAATAGCATCATTTGGACAGTCGGGTGTCGATCCTGGCTTGAGGTAGTTGCCTGCCTTGCTGCACTTATGAGCTGTGATACAGCGAAACAGTACTATATGTGGATGACTGGATGGACGAGCGGTAAGAGTTTAGGCTCCTTACCGTGGGGTCCCGATTTCGAATCTCGCTAAATTCAGTCACTAGACGACGAAACACATGTCAGTAGATAATTATATTTTAAAAACGATATATATGCTGCTCCCCATATGGCAGTACCAAATTGGTTAAAGGGAAAATTATTCCCAACTTGCATTTAGGTAAAAATGCACTTTTGTAAATAATTGAATTCATTCAAAATATATCGCGAAAACAAAAACAAATGACATCTAAGAATATTGTGATATATCCAAACAGTCATGCGGGATTGACGAATAATACAAATTTAGGTTCCTTATGGTGGGGTCCCGATTTCGAATCTCGTTAGATTCAACCACTCTGATGAGTCATAGATGACGAAACATGTGTCAGTGGATAATTATATTTTAAAAACAATTATATATATATATATATATATATAT